>NW_006921607.1:21006692-21009808 GCF_000298275.1 Orycteropus afer afer
ACTCGACGGCAAACAACAACAACAACCTTCATTGGGGGCATAGCCTCAGTTCTAATTCCCCATCACACTGTTAAAACTCAGGCTCTTTTATTGGGAAATTTCTGTAGATCAAGTGGTGCTTTTTACTCACTTATCACTCTGTTCTCCATTCCCTTTTCAATTTTGTCCCCTAGAGATTTTCCTTAATTATGCTAGCTTATTTCTTTAAAAGCACTGTTTTTGTCATTTTACAGTACATAGCTAATTGCTATAAACAATCTTTTTAGACTGTTTTGTCCATAGTGGAAATCATGTGGGTAATTACACATGTCCAGTTCTATATGCAGAGTTGCAAGACTTATGATTTTCAGTCAAGAGTTGAGTGGAGAAGGTATCGCAAAAAGACTAGACCTAGAAAATTGAATCCATTTAACAAGAAACGTTAATAGAAGCTGTACTTCTAAACTGGTGCATATTCAGTAATATCTATATCTTGAATTGTTATGTGAATGACAATTGGGCTGGTTTCAAAATCTAAGAGTCAAAATTTCTCTGAAAGTTTCAGATATTAATCTACTCTCATTTAGTATTAAATACTGCTGTGCAAGAGCTTTAATATTTTTCCATAGTGTTTGTACCACTCAAGGATGCTTTGTTCAGATTTTAAATCCATTAAATTTACTGTGATGTGGCTGTGTCTTGAGTATCCTGAATAATACTTTCCTAGCACACACTGTGCTCTTTAAAAACAAGAATTTAGAGAAACAAATGGAGACTTAAAATTATCTTTGATTTTTTTCTAATATATTTCCTTGACTTTCTTCTTAGTAGCCACTCATTGTATGTTGGATCTCCTTTACTTTCCAAGTTTATCATTTTATCGATTTCCACTTCTCCATCTCTGTGAACTTCTCCATCTCTGTGATGGTCATTTTTCTGTTCTACTTCTTCACAGAGTAAAAAGCACCTCATGCTTCATCTCCTACTTGATTTTCCCCTGTTTTGAGTTTGTGTGTGTGATTTGGGTGAAAGTTTACAGAGCAAATTCACTTTCTGTACAGCAGTTCATACACGTTGTCTCATGACATTGACCACAATTCACCACAATGCAACAGCTCCCCTTGGAGTCTACCTACCTCAGGTACATGTTTATGTCATATGCCTGTCTTTAGTTTGGCTGGAAGCTGCAGGTGTGGGCTCAATTCCAGACCTGAAGGGCAGCTAGGGGCCATAGTCTCAGTGACTCCACCAGGCTCTATCAGACCACCAAAACTGGTTCCACCTTTTTATTCCCCCAAAAGATTTTGTTCCACATTGTTCTCTCTCTCTACCCAGGATCGCCTACAGCGATCCCCCTTGGAGTGGTTGAGAGTGGTAACGGGGCACCATCTAGTTCTTCTGGTGTCATAGTCATAGAGGCAGTGGATCACATGGTGGGCCAGTCACTTGTTTCCATGCATCCTTGGTTTTCTTCATTCTACTTTGCTCTGGATGAGGAGAGACCGATTGTTGCATCTAGATGGTTGGCTTGCAAGCTTTTAAGATCCCACTCACTACTCGCCCAAGTGGGAGGTAGAACAATGTTTTGTGTGCCAAGTGAGCTTGATGTCAGCTGTGACCAAGAAGTGACTATAACACCTTGTCAGCTCTATTATATATACCTGGTAATTCTTACAAAACCTACCAATACACTTGGAGACCTATTGTCTGCCAACCCTATACATGGTCTTGGGCACACTCCCCCTTGAACAGGCATACCTGATTGTTCAGCCTGTTCACCCATCTATGCACTCATATACCCATATTTGCTGTCACTGACATGCCATACTGTATGTGTTAAAGGGTTCATCTTTGTTGTCTGTCCCTTCCATGTACCTCTGTATGTCTTCCTCTTCCTCAATGCCCCATGCTGATCACTCACATTTGGTACATTGCCCTTCTTAAAGAGGTAATTTATTTTCATCTCTGGCAACATTTTCTAGAAAGTGTCCTTACTTGCCTTCTACCCATTCCTTTCCACAATTTTCTTCTACTGTCTTGTGTAGAATCTGTTTAGTTCCTTATAACTACTATAATCTATCTTTGACAAATTATCTGTAGGAGGTTTATTTAGAAGAGAGGCAGAGTCATGTTCTAAGGCAGCAGAAATTCTTCCTAATCCACAGAGAAATTCTTTATGGTACAAATTGTTGGCTGTGTATGTTAGTTATTTTAACCAGCAAGATCAGCATCCTCTCTCTTCTACCCTGATAGACTGGTTCCTTGGGTCTTGAGTCCATCATTTCTTCCTTTTCTTTCTCTCCTGTAAAATTGTATCTAGAGGATGGCCCCTCCTCTCTGTGCTTTATTCCTGACATCAAAGCAATTATTGGCTTTGCCCCTTGGGGGCACACTACCAATGTTAGACTGTCCTGTTAACCTGTTGAGATCCTCAGCCACAAATTTATTCTACTCTGCACACTCCAGTCTTTCCTTATACTTAAACTAATACATTCTTCCTAGTTTTAGCATAGCACTTGCATCTCATTTTCTTCTGGTTTTTCTTTTCATGGAGGGGTAGTTCTGACAGCAGAAGGACTTTTATTCTTCCATTTCAGAATCAGAAGTCTGTTACTCACCTTTCTTAACAACCTTTGATATGGAAAACATTGGAGGCTTTTCACCAGTCTAAGTAGATTATAGGCTGTCCCCCAAAAAATGTCATTTGTAATTAGGTTGTCTGGAACTTAAAATGCATTTTCTTATAGAAACCAAGTTATAAATGGTGGTTGGCAACCCAGGCCAGCTTCTCAGTAGGCTGTTTAGCTGGATACATTGTGCTAATAGCATTATTCTGGCTTCACAGAACTCAGAACTGCCATTTATTAAGTTATTTCTATAGAAAAAATAAATTTCAAGTTCCAACTAGTAGAACAAGAATATGTTAAAATGCAAAGCTATGTCATTCTTTTGCTGAAAATCCTTAACATGGCCAGTAGGGCTGTGATATGGCTCCCATTGCCTCTTTTGATGATGAACCAGCTCACAAACTGGCCTTTCTGTTAATATTTTAAGCAGCTTCCAGTGTTGCAGCCCTGGTATATGCAGTTCTGCTTGCCTACAATGTCTTTTCCTCCTCTTCTTCTTTTTTTTTTTTT
>NW_006921607.1:21010942-21039905 GCF_000298275.1 Orycteropus afer afer
AGCCAACTTGCCCAGTGCTATAGGGTGTCTGATGTCCTGACTGCTGCTTCCATTGGCGTTGATTGAAGTTCTCAGAGACTGCACATTGCTTGGTTCTACAATGTTTTCTCCATTTATTGTGATGCTGCTTATAGGTCCAGTTGTGAGGATTTTGGTTTCCTTATATTGAGATGTAATCTCTACTGCAGACTGTAATCTTCATCAGTCAAAGTTGTGTCATCAGAGTATTGCAGGTTGTTAATGATTCTTTCTCTAATCCTGATGCCATGTCTTTTTTATATAGTCCAACTTCTCGGATTATTTGCTCAGCATACAGATTGAATAAGTATGGGGAAGGGATACAACCCTCACATGCACTCTCTTCTTGATTTTAAACCATGCAGTGTCTGTCCCTTTGTTCTGTTCAAAAGAGAGCCCCTGGTCTATGTACAGGTTCCTCATGAGTACAATCAAGTGTTCGGGAATTCCCATTCTTCTCAATGTTATCCACAATTTGTTATGATCCACACAACCCAATGCTTTTGCATAGTCAATAAGACACAAGTAAACATCTTTCTGGTATTCTTTGCTTTGAGCCAAGGTCCATCTGACACCAGCAGTGATATCTCTTGTTCCACATCCTCTTCTGAATCCAGCTTGCATTTCTGGAAGTTCTCTGTCAATATACTGCTGCAACCAGTTTTGAATTATCTTCAGCAAGATTTTACTTGCATGTGACATGAATGATATTGTCTGATAATTTCCACATTCTGTGGGAGCACCTTGCTTTGGAATGGGTACAAATATGGATCTCTTCCAGTCAGTTGCCCAGCTAGCTGTTTTCCAAATCTTTTGGCATAGCTGAGTGAGTGCCTCCAGCATGACATCCGTTTGTTAAAACATCTCAATAGGTATTCATCCCATCAATTCACCACTACCTTCAGTACCATCAGTTCTTGATCATGTGCCACCTCCTGAAATGGATGAAGATTGACCAGTTCTTTTTTGGTACAGTGACTCTGTGTATTCCCTCCATCTTCTTTTTTCTTTTGATGATTCCTGCATCATTCAATATTTTGCCTGTAGAATATTTCAGTATTCCAATGCGAGGCTTACAGTTTTTCCTCAGTTGCTTCAGCTTGAGAAATACCAAGCATGTTGTTCCCTTTTGGTTTTCCAATTCCAGGTCATTGTACATTTCATTAGAGTAATTGGCTTGGTCTACTTGAGCTGCTCTTTGAAATCTTCTGTCCAGCTCTTTTGTCATTTTTTTCCATTTGCTTGAGCTACTCTCTGCTCAAGGGCAAGTTTCAGAGTCTCTTCTGTCATCCACTTTGGTCTTCTCTTCTTTTCTTGTCTTTTTACTGATCTCTTGCTTTCTTCATGGATAGTGTTCTTGATATCCTCCCACAATTCTTCTGGTTTTCGATGTTTTTTCGATGTTCAATGCATCAAATCTTTTCTTTAGATGGTCTCTAAACTCAGGAGGGATAGATCATAGTTTGGCTCTCATGGACTTGTTTTAATTGTCTTTAACTTCAAGTTGAACTTGCATGTGAGCAGTTGATGGTCTGTTCTACAATCAGCTCCTGGACTGCCTTTTGCCACAGATGTAGTCAATCTGATTCCTGTGTATTCCATCTGGTGAAGTCCACATGTGTAGCCACTGTTTGTGTTGTTTTATTGATTATTCTAAGGAACACATTCCTCATAGGTGTTAGTATTTACTTTATGGACCTGTCTATATTGCTTAGCTGAAAGTTGATCTCAAGGAATAGCTTCAAGTTCCAGGTCAGTGTGTTACAGTCATAATCTTGAAGGTTCCTATAGTCTCTGAGTAGTAAGTTGGTCTTTCTTTGTTTTCTCTTGCTCTTTCTGGGACCCTCTGTTGTGATCCCAGTCATAGCAATCAGGGGCAGTAGATGAGGTCCTGTAGTTTGTGTACATGGGGTTCATTTTTGTTGCGTGTTTTTTCAGGAATGAGTGTAGAATTTTACCAATGATTTTGTACATTAATTGATATTCTATGGTTGAAATATCTTGGCATACCTGGTAAGAACTATACTTGATCATGTTATTTATTTTTTGATATGTTGTTGAGAATTTATGCATCAGTGCTGACAAAGAATCTTCGTTGTAATTGGTATCTTTCCTTTGGTTTGGTATCAAGGTTATACTGGCTTCACAAAATGAATTTGGGAATATGTCATCTTTTTCTAATGTTCTAAAGTAGTTTGAGTAGAACTGATGTCAGCTCTTCTTTGAATGTTTGGTAGAGTTCTCCAGTGAAGCTGTCTGGGCAAGGACTTTTTTTTTTCCCCTTGTACCTGTTAAGTTTCTCTACCTCAGCTTTTATTAGTGTTGGTAGGTAGAATGTTTGCAGAAATTTGCCCATGTCCTATAGATTTTCAAATTCATTGAAGTATCATTTTTTTGTAGTATCCTGTTAGGATCCTTTCTATTTCAGTTACTTCTGTTGTAATATTACCCAGCTTGTGTTGACATAACAGAAATACCACAACCGGATAGCTTTAACAGACAATTATTTTTCCCTCACAGTTTAAGAGGAAGGTCCTTGTTGTCTTTCAGCATCCATGGGCCTTGGCATCAATGTTCCCCTGGGCTTAGGAAGTTCACAGGAAATCTAGGTGCCAAAGATGAGCTCTACTCCAGGCTCTTTTTCTTAATGTTTGCTTCTGTCTCCTTTTAAGACAAAACATGATAGGGGCCACACTTCAGGGAAACTTCCCTAACATTGGATTGGGGTTGATGACCTGATTACAGTGGTGTATCCCACCCAATCACCCTTTATTACCTCTGGTTGGCTGATCACAACTGTCAAACCACTGAGAATTATGGCCTACTCAACTTGACACCTTTTCTTATCTGGGTTTGCTGCTGCTTTTCCTGCTCTTTCAGTTTTTTTATTTTTTTCTCTTTTCAGAGAACCAGTTGCAGATCTTCATGATTGCATTTTTCTGTTCACCTTTTCATTTATTGTTTCCCTTTCTCTTACGGTGATCTTCCTTCCTTTTTTTGGTGTGTGCATTTATTAACCTCTGACTACTGCTTTGGCTGTATTCCAAAGGTTTTGGGATGTTGTCTTTTCAGTCTATCTTATGTCAAATTCAATTTTCTTTACTACCCAGTGGTTTTTAAGCAAGGTGTTATTCAGTTGCCATGTATTTGATATTTTTCCTAGCTCTCCTTGTTACTGCTTTCTACTCGTATAGGGCTATGATCAAAGGAAATGCTTTGTGGCCCAAAATGTGGTGTCTTCAGGAGAACAATCCTTGTGTGTTGGAAAAGAATGTATGGTTTGCTGCTGTCTGGTAGAACTTTCTTGAGGTCAAGTTGGTATTTAAATCTTCTGTATTGAGTTTCTGTCCGCCACCAAAAGTGGTGAGTTGAAGTCTGCTATTATTATTGTAGAACTTTTTCTTATTTTCAATGCTTCCAGAGTTTGTTTCTTATATCTTGGATCCTTGTCATTGGGTTATTATGGTTGATTTTGCCTCAATGTCAATTTTGTCACAGATTACTGTTGCCATCCCCACTCCTTTTGGTTATTTGTGCTTGATAGATTTTCCGAGTTTACGGTCTAAGTTAGGTCTCGTGTAGAGAGCATATTGATTGAGGGGTCATGTTTTTTCATCCATTCTGCTATTCTGTCTCTTTCCTGTTGCTTTTGAGCCATTTATATTCAGTGTATTTACTGCTGATATTTTGTTGTACTTTTTTTGTGGTGTTACTTGTCTCTTTGGGATATTAGTTTTTGTTTGTAGATTTTCTCTTACTGTTGATTTTGTGTCTACTGAGTCTTTATTGTGATGAGTAGATTGGTGTGGTTACCTTGAAATTTACCCTCATCTTCCTAAGTTGAAAGCAGTCTTTGTCTATTCCTTGATATATGACCTTGATGCCCTCTCTATATGAACATTCTGTAACTACATCCTTTATTTCTCCTTTTTCTTTTGACCTTTATATGCCTCTAGTTTCCTGTTTTCAGTCTTTGCCTCTGTTTTATTATGGACAACTCTTTATGTGGGTTGGTATCTAGCTGATACTGTCCCAATCTCGGTTTGTTCCTTTTCTGTCTGCAGGACTCTCTAATATTTCTTGTAAGGTTGGTCTGTTTTTACAAATTCTGCTTATGTGGAAATGTCACCAGTGACTTGTACTTCTCCATGTTGGCAGTATTTACACTCTCTCTCCTCCACTAGGCGCTCAGTGGGATTTTAAAGCTCAGAGTTCCAAAGCTGCATCTGTATCTGACTGAAGTGTTTTCATGATGTTTTGTTTTAAGACAGATGTTATGAGGCATCTGATTATGCTATCACCTTGGACTGCTTCCCCAACAAGAGTTATTAATCCTAAGGAAACTTTTGTATCCCTGAATACTACTGCAGCCCCTTAAGTCACATCTCGATCACTTGTAGTGACGACTCTCAGTTTTCTCCTCAGAGAGACCATTGCTATAAGCACTTTACTATGTGATTTCTCATAGGGGCAGAGTTTTAAATAGCAACTAAAAGCAATTACATTGTATGGCTGTAGTCTTAAAGACTGTGACCATACACCCCCCTTCTTTCCTTACACAGTGTCATTTTTCAAATAGACTGGGCCTTTAATCTTAGAAAGTGCCTCTTACCTGTCAGTATTTCAACCCTAATTTTTTGTTCATAAAACCTGGCAATTGTCTATT
This sequence comes from Orycteropus afer afer, assembly GCF_000298275.1. Taxonomy (NCBI): domain Eukaryota; kingdom Metazoa; phylum Chordata; class Mammalia; order Tubulidentata; family Orycteropodidae; genus Orycteropus; species Orycteropus afer. The sequence continues at coordinate 21,015,627 of NW_006921607.1, forward strand.
TATGTCCCTGTCACTCGAGAGTTTGGGGCACTCTATGTAAACCAGAAGTGACCTCTGGCTTTTTAATGCACTTTATCAAGTTTCTGTGTCTGATTCAGTCCTCACCTGTAAGCTGGGAGGGCATTCTGTGGAGCCTCAGTAAACGCTCATGGAATAGAATTGCTGGGGTGAGAAGAGGAAGGGCAAAATTTGAAGAAAACGTTAGCTAAAGGATGTGGGTGACAAAAGGGCATCTTGGGGAGGGAAGCCCCAGTGAAGAATTTTGGGAGAGGGTACGCAGAGCTCCAATGTGTGTGCAGTAAGAACAGGTAGACTTGTAGAGAAAAGAATAGAAGGAGACCAAGCCTAATGGTGGCAGTAGTTATCTTAAGCTTAGAAGCATCCTCTGGATGTCCAGCTTAAAGTAAATTTAAAACTCTTGAATATGCTACCTTTGCTCCTGAGCAATGTGTCAGGGCCAAACAGTTGATGTGTTTGTGGTTTGGACAGGGAATAGCCTTTAGCAAAACATAACATTACCTGAGCCAGTGTGAAGTGGGTTGTTCAGTTAACATCTTTGCATGATGGAAGCTAGAGACTGTTGCCTAAACCTTGGTTGTTCCTGGACAAATCAAACCTGTTACTTTGGGCTGGTTTGTTACTTCACCAGTTTATGGGGCTGTAGACTTGCTGTTTTCTTCTAGTCATTACTGGATTTTATCTGTCTTAAGAAAACATCAGGCTCATCCATAGGCCAATGAAGCACTTCTAGATTCAATGAGAAATAAGAAGTAGTTCACTGAAGCAAGATGTGGTCAATGTTTTTGGAGAGGACCACATCCTTTTACAGACTGTGGGGATCCAGCACGACTATGCACCCTACATGCCTATTGTACACTAAGCTCTGTTCAACATGGGTCCTATCTGCAAGGAGTGTGGAGCCTAGTGGGAGAGACAGCCACAAACAGTTGTAACACAATGTGGTTAGTGTTAAAATTGAGGGAGGGATAAACTGCTGGGTGAGCACTGAACTTTTTGGATCAGACTTATGGGAAGAAGAGGCCAATTTGGGGAAGAGAAAATGAAGCCCTGGGGACAGTGTTTCCTTATCTCTTCTCATTTGTGAAAATCTGTGCCTTTTTTATGGGCTAAGGCTCCTTTCTAATCTATTGCCTTCTCTAACAACCCTCACTCAAAGCTGTTAGTGAGGCCACAGGCTAAGGGGCTAGAAGAACACGATACAGGCATTCAAGTTAGCAGTTACTGGGCATCCACCAGCATGGCTTCTGATGGGGCAGAACCCAGCTGCATGCTTTTTCAACAAGCACCGAAGATTAATTAATTAGATGCCAATGTTCTTTGGATAACACTTAGAGGAACATGGCCTCAGAATGGTCCCTGTGACACAGTGTCTACACTTTCAAATCAAACACAAAACACAGGAGAAGCACACATTGCATTGCTAAGACTAAAATGACCAAGGATAACTACTACTGCCACTTGTCAGCATGCAGATTTGACCTACTTTCAGACCCCTTGTGGAATCTAGGAAATTTGGCAACTTAAAATCTGAATGTTAGAGAGGCTTACTGTATGCAAAAATGTCAAAGGTTTTTTTCTTCAGGGGTAAACATTTCTCTTGGTATGCTAGGCTGTAATATTCTGAAATATTAGTGTTTAGCAATGAAGCTTCAGAAAAACAATACAAAGATACGAAAAAATTGACCTAGGAGGTAGACAGAGGGCACTGTGCTTTGTTAAAAGGGACTATGATGCGGGAAAGAAGAGGAGGATTCTATAAATGGATTCCCTTCTTAGTGATGATTGGCTTAACTCCGGGATGGCTGATGTGCCTGGCTCTCTGGGGGCTAAGTTAATAAGAACGTAAACAGCCATTCTCAGGCACTCATTTTGTAAATATGTATTGAATGTCTTCTCACTGCCAACCCTCTTGGCTTCTGTCTCTTAACACTTGCATTTTGGAGTGTAGCCAACTGTGAGAGCAAGTGGCCATCACTGAAGTCTGTACATTAGGCCAAGCCAAGTGTGGAAGCAAGGACTCTTGGTCCCCCAGGGGAGCACATGCTTGGTCTAAGAAGATAGACTTTACATGTGACTAGATGGTGGCCATTCTGCATAGGTATAGCTTTCTAATACCTCCAAGCTGGAAGGGACCTCAGCATAGACTCCTGTCCTGTAAATTGACTGAATAGGACACAGAGAGAGGAAGGAATTCTACCACCATGCATGTTATCTGAGGAGCACAGCTTTTTTCTGTCTTCCATGATGCGTCAAGTCAGATCCAACTCATAGCAACCCTTCCTTGGATTTCCAAGGTAGTATCTCTAAATTGCCCAACCTTCCCTCTGAGGAGTGGTTGATAGGTTTGAACTGCCAGCCTCTGGGTAGCAATCAAGTGCCTTAAGCACTACACCACCAGAGGGGCAGTTATACTCTGTCCTATAGGGTCACTACGAGTTGGAATCAACTTGATAGCAGTGGGTTGGGCTTGGGTGCCAGCAAAGACTTTGAAGCCTTTTCAATGCTGTAAAAGCTGCATATGCAGCAAGTACAGGTGATTGTAAAGAAGATTTTGTTGGGGTTAGGGGGTTGGCTCAAAGATGAGGGCTAGTAGGAATCATCCCTAAGGACTTTCAGAACCAGTGACTACCTGTATTTGCTACGTTGGGTCCCGTGTCATTCTCTAAACCCCAGAGCAGACACCCTAGGAGGCATGTAAGCTTGGCAAGCCACAGACTTCATACTGAATCCTTTCACTAAGGACCTCTCCTCCTTCCAAGGCAGACCTAGAACGCAGAAGAGACCTGTAGCTTCCCCCTCTGCAGCACATGAACTAAAATGCCCCCAGAGCTAGCACTGCCAGCCTTCTAACAGAAGCTTCCCAAATCCCTCCCTTCACTCAGGGAGAGAAGGAGGGGAGCCCCAGCAGCTCTCTTTAATGCAACAGGATTAATTGCCTGCTCAGAAAACAGCTCGATTCTAAATGATCCTAAATGGCCTCTAATACCTGTAATCTTCCCTCCACCACGTTGCCCTGCTGCATTAGCAAAGGCTTCTGAGAGTGGGGCTGGCTCCCCCGAGCCGGTTTGCTCAGTAAACAGCAGGCAGCATTGCGGGAGGCCAAGGAAATCAGGCTCCATTCCAAGGGAAGGCTGAGAAATTGATGAAAATGCCACTGGCCTATTCATCAGGCTAATTTGATTCCAGAAAATCCAGGAGAGGAATTTGCACTGCCCTGTTTCACAAACTCAGTGCTCCTTGGCAGTACTGGTGAGCAAACATGGTATGCGGCTTGGGCTGAGCCCTTCTTGCCCAGCAGTTAGGTGTTCCTCTTCAGGGTCTTGCTTTGCTTTCTGAAGGCCACAGAGGGAGCCAGCAGGGCACTGTGGTGCCTTCAGTCAATTCACTACCTGGAAGTGAGGCATAGCATGGGGGCTTGCACACAGAGTGTTCAGGCTCTGGGTTCACACTTTCAGGAGAGCAGCAGGGTGAGGAGAACACGCCCTGGCCCTAAACCTCACGGTGGATATCTGTGCCCTGCCATGACTAGCTATGTGATGACCTTTGGAGGTTATCCCCTGCTGCCTCCTCTTCCTTCCCTATAAAGTAGGCATGATTCTAAGAGCACCCACCTCAACGGATTATTGTAAGGATTAAATTTCTTAATGATACACAGCACCAGAAGAGTGTCTGGCTTAGGGTAAAACTTGGGAAAGCTGTGTAAGACCGTTAAAGAAGGAAAGCTCAGATACTTTGCACACATAGGGGTACGACAGCACCTTGTCAAAGGTGGGACACTCTCAAGACCCAGCAAAAGAAGGCAGTGCTGTTGAGTTCTGGCTTTCAGAGGTTTCATCGTACAGATAGCCCTGAGAGTTGAACCTTGTCCTAAGTCAAGGACTACTTGGTGATCAATTGGTTCTCAGGTATGCCAAGTTGAGTAATTTTTTTTTGTTTTGCCTTTTTCTTACTATCTTTATAAAGCTATTTAGCTTTGGGGGGTTGGAAACATTTGTAAATTGCAGCACTCTGATAGTACATGCCACTAACCATAAACCCAACTCACTGCCATTGAGTTAATTCTGACTCATATCACCTCCATAGGGTTTCCTAGTTTTTAAATCTTGACAGAAATAGATTGCTTCATCTTCCTTCCAAGGAGCACCTGGTGGGTTTGGTCAATATATCTTAACTATTCCAATACCTTAACTATTCCACTAGCCAAATTCCCACTAATAGTCCAAAAAAAAAAAAAAAAAGGCACAGTTTGGTTTAACTTGAATAAGCTGTAAGTCAGGGACTACCTTTGTTTATTTTTCTGGGATTTAACCGAGACAGGCATTCTAGTTATTCCTCCTCCTGTCTCAAAGAAGGAAGAACTACCTCCTGAACTATGTAATCAACTGCAGATTCCACCCCCCCCCAAAAAAAAAAAACAGGAATAGCTGCCTATGTTATCTCCTGTAATTCTCATGCCAACACCAATATTCAAAAGAGATTAAATGTCAGACAGATGGCAATTAGAGAGCTGTAGGTTTGGACCTGAGGCTTTTTTTCTACTTTCTGTTCCTCATCCTCCTCTATTCCCTTTCAACATGCCTCTGGGAAACTCTCCTCGGTATGTCCACGTCACTATGATTAACCTCATGGGCTACAAGGACACCGTCGTCATTCAGGCCTGTTGTTACTATATTCATGTTTTTTTAGATGAGTAAGTGAGGACGTGCATAAAGTGTCAATCACAACATAGGAGTTGATGCTGAACTGTACTTGGGCAGATGAGAGTCCATTTTTGACCCCCCAGATTGGTAAACTGAAAGCTTCCTATAACATCAAATGTTAAGATCCAGACAAGCAAACGCTCTTGTACAACATTGGGAAGTTCAAGTTGGTAGAGCCTCTGTCTTTGCATGACCTAGAAAAATCTAAATATTCCAGAGCCTTATCCGGGAGAAACCAGTTTGAAAACCAGTTTGGGGGGGGCTCTTTAAAGCTTTTCTGGGACAATGGCAAAATAATATAACCAACTGCATAACTATGCTATATCCCTTATGTGGAATATCAATGTTGAATTGTATAAATTAGTAGTAATCAACAACAGTGAAGCAGAACATTTAAAAAAAAAAAATTAAGGGATGATTTTGATAAAGAAACAATAGTAAAGACAGGGCAGTATTTTACAAATACAGTTGATTCTCATTAGCTACACTACTTATGTTGTTCAAGCACTGCTCTGAAGGGAAATACAGAGTTAGGTTTCTGCAAGCCTTTGATCCCAACATTTTTGTCAACTGATGCATATATATATAACCTTGTTTCATGTCTGTTACTGGTTAAATACATGTTGTAAATTCATTAACATTCAACAGTATCTAACTCATGTCTGAATGAAGATTTCCTACGATGAATTTTCTCTGTAAGGCACATCACAGCCTCCTGGTTGGGAATAGTAGACAATACTTCAGAACTGTTGGGTGCCCCCCCCACAAGAAACAGGGCTTTTCTTTTGTTGTGTTACTATGGTTCAAGGCACTCTGGTAGCACAGTGCCTAAGGCACTTGACTGCTAACCAGAAGGCTGGCAGTTCAAACCCACCAGCCACTCCTCAGAAGGAAGACTGGGCAATCTACTTCCGTAGTGATACTGCCTCGGCGACCCAAGGAGGGGTCACTTTGAGTTGGGGCCGACTCGACAGCACATAACAACACTATGGTTCTGGTTCTATCAGAGAAGGGTGGATCTTAAACTTAGTCACTTCTGAGTTATAAGAAGAGCAGAATAGACCAGATACCAGAAAAGGAAGAGCCTTCCCCTACAGGTCCTGAATGCTGAGAAAACAGAACTTATACCACAAGTGCGTGGCTTTAAAGTTTATCATTACAGGCAATATTAAACAGTGAAATCACCAAGGAAAAGCATACACTTGACACTAAATAGACCACAAAAAGGTATGCGAGCTGGAAAAAGAAGAATGTTGCCTTGAGAAGAATGTTGCCTTGTTCAGCTTCCCCTGGAAACCCATACTTTGGGCAAATCAAAATTCTGCGCATGTCTGTGATGACCACTAATTTGTCATAAGTATTGATTTTGGGATTACAAAAAAATGTTAGTATGTGAGTTCACAAATCTAGACTGAATATTGAGCATTGACTATACATAGGCAGGTCGCAAATGTCACGGATGGAGGCTGCAAACATAAGCTAGTCATATATATGATTGGGGTAGTCATTTACAAAAGTACACTGATAATTGCAATAATTCTGTCCAGGAAGAAGTGCAGCCAGAATGCTCATGAGAATGGCCAGACTTTGTCTCACCTACTTGGGTCAACTTGGGTCATGTTGTCAGAAGGGACCATTCCCTGGAGAGGAATGTCATGCTTGCTAAGGTGGAGGGTCAAGGAAAAAGGGGAAGGCCCTCAATGAGATGGATTGACACAGTGGCTGCAACAATGGGCTCCGGTATAGCAAGGATTGTGGGGCTGGCTCAGGAGCAGGCAGTGTTTCATTCAGCTGTACACAGGATCAGTACCAGTCAGAGTCGACTCGAAGGCACCCAGCCACAACAGCAAATTGCAGTAACAATTATAAAATATATTAGGTGCTAACTAGGAGCTCTGGTAGCATCATGCCTAAGGCACTTGACTGCTAACCAGCCATTCCTCAGAAGGAAGATGGGGCAATCTACTTCTGTAGGGATGCTGATTAGACGGCACATCACATTACACAATAACTCTTATTTCTTGAAAGAAACTAAAGACTCAGTCATTCTACAGCTTCCAATGGTTAATTCCAGTCTGATGCCCTGTATCATTCTGAAGCTAAAACCAAGGTTCCCCATAAGTAACTTCCCCAGGTAGAATGAAGGACAGATCTGCGACTGGAAACTGTTTGCCTTTCAGTTCAGTTCTCTCTCCATGTAACAGTTTTCTACTGAAAACTATGCTTGTGACCACTGCTCCATGGACACCTTGTGTGTGTCCTGTCAAGCATCTCACAAACATAAAGACTCCTTATGCCAGTGTGTAAAATCTGACAAATGTTTACAATCAGATTATATCTCCTTTTAGAAAAGTCATTGGTGGGTGGCAAGAGGTGGAGTCCCCTGTTGGGAGAAATAAGCAGTCTCTACAAAGAGGGGACTACTTTCTCAGCAAATTTAAGAGACTCGTAATCAGAGGAGCATCTTGCTAATTTTTACTAATATTGAGCAGGATTAATTGGCCACTAGCAAACACACTAAGCCACGTGTGCATTAACCTGTACCATCATTGGGAACATTACTAATCAGTACAGAGAGAGTGGCAGTTGGACTCCAAGGGGATATCTTGATGTTCCCAAAGGCTGAGAGAGAGATTTCTAATTATTCCTGCTACTTCACTGATTAATATCCACCACTTCCAGTACCATATCTCCCACTCCATAAAACCTCCCGGATCTCCAAGTAGGCCAAACTCCCACCACTTTCCAACAAAAGGTTCAAATATCACAAACTGCATGAAGTCTTCTCTAATGCTCCCCTTTCTGGTATTTTCAGTGGTAACACAAGCTTCGATTTTACCAACATTAGGGAGCCCTGGTTTATGTGTCTAGCTGTCTCCTCCATTAGCAACTGGAGCTCATGGCCAGGGACTATGCCAAGTTCACTATTATCAGCTCCTACTTCCAGTACCTGCCACTTAGTAAGCCTTAGTATTTTCTGAATGATTTTTTCTAGATTGAATGGTCCTGGTAGGGAACAGATGCATTGCATTTCCACTGAATTCTTGGGAAAATTCTGCCTAGAAGAGCAGTTATGTTGCAAACTTTGCCTGAGGAGAAAAACAGCCCTACATCACAGAAAAAATCACAGAAACTTGGCATTTCCTACATGGAACACTGGCCCTTAACGCTGTTGCTCCTACTGTGTGTTTCTGAAGGTGAAGAATCCAGAAACTAGACAATGGATCACTGTTTCTACCTCAGTGATTAGCTTCTACATATCTATTCCTCTCTCATCTACCAGCCTGGTCTTATCAGAATACAGATATCTGAGGTAAGAAATGGACATGGGAGATACAGCAAAATACAAATAAGCAGAACGAAACAACTGCAAAGAGCACTGCACTGTGACTATGAAAGTTAAGAAATGTAGAAGGGCAAAGAAAGAAGGACCTCGCAGAGATTTACAAACAAACCAGTTGACGCCCACTTGTGATATTTGAACCTTTTGTTGGAAAGGGGTGTAAAAGAGGTAAGAAGAGCTAACTCCTCATCTTCTGCAGTGAGAAGTCAATCTCCATGAGATAATGGTATATAGTTGAGCAATCATGAAGCACCAATCAAGGTGTCCTATTTAGGCAAAAAAAAAAAAAAAAAAAAAAAGTGAAGGAGAGTGCTGGGAACCAACCCTGAGTCATAATATACGTGTCCACGTACTTTAAATACCAAATTGTTCTTTGATGTAATGTGAAGACCAATTGAACAAAAAATTAAACCAACATAAATGTTAGATTTCATTCAAAATAATAATATGACTTTAAATTTTTCATATGAACAACCAATGACATCCACCAAACTCTGCAAGAACAGAGCACTATGCAGGGGTACATTAGGGCTCAGTAGTATTAGGGCATATTTTTAACATTCTTTTAACATTCAATAAAAAATAATTGCATGGTTCTACTACACTAAATAGACTAAAGAGTACTACACTAAATAGACTAAAGAGTAGAACTACATAAAAATACATGAATAGTACTGGGTAGCCACAGGGGAGAACAGCAGCACTTTGATCTGTACCTCACCCAAGGGTAAATTTTAGATAGACCAAAGGTTCAAAAGGTTATTGCAAAAGGTGAAATAGAAAAGACTCTTGTTTCTTTTTTAATCTGGAGGTAGGATAAGCCTAAATTTGACAGAAAACCTAGAATGCCTAAAGAACAGATACATTCTGTTACATAAAAATAAAAAGTCTGCATGGCTAATATCACAACAAAGTCAAAAGCTTTAAAATTCAAATGTTGGGTGGGATTTAACTTATCCCAAAGAGCTACCTGTGCTGTCATCTTCCCAAATACTAAAAGACTGACTACCTGTCAGTAAGGTCAAAAGCAACACCCAATAGTGAGATAGGAAACGGTGAGAAGAAATAACCCTCCTGAAAGATGCTTAAATTACTTCACAGGACTGTAACACTGTCAGTTGTTGTCCTTTCAGGGCTTGTGTGTTGCCATGATACTTGAAGTTATGCCACTAGTATTTCAATTACCGACAGGGTCACCGATGGTGGACAGGTTTCAGCAGAGCTTCCAGACTGAGACAGACTGGACAAAGGATGAGACAGACCATCCATCTCTGAAAAAATTGGCCAGTGAAACCTTGTCTGATACAGTGGAAGAAGAAGAACCCCTCAGGGCAGAAGGCACTCAAAGTATGACTGCGGAAGAGCTGCCTCCTCAAAGTGGAATCAACAACATGGATGCTCTAAAGCCATCTGGACCTTCATTTGCTGATGGAGCACAACTCAAAATGAGAAGACACAGCTGCAAACAGCCATCCATAATAGGAAAGTGAGATGTACCAACTACAAGTTGTCAAAAATGGAATGTATAAAGATCAATAGCCTCGGCATTAGTGAAAATTCGTAGCTTCGTAGCCATTTTGAAACAGACAATCATGTGTTTTGTCATAATAGAACTGGCAAATTAAAAAGGAATGGCATCATATCTAATGTCAAAAAGAGCATTTCAAGATCTATACTGAAGTACAGTAAGGTCAATGATAGGATAATATCCATACACCATCAAGGAAGGCCAGTTAATGTTACTTTTATTCAAATTTATGTACCAACCACCAATGCCAAAGATGGAGATTTTTATCCAATTGTGGAGTCTAAAATTGATGAAACATGCAACCTAAATGTACTGATACTTACTGGTGATTGGAATGTGGACGTTGGAAACAAAGAGGTTTTGGTAGTTGGAAGATATGTCATTGGTGATGAAATGATGCCGCAGATCACCATAGAATTTTTCAAGAACAATGACTTATTCATTGCAAATACTTTTTTTCAACAACATAAATGGCAACTATACCTATAAACCTTACCTGATGAAACACTAATAGACTACCTCTGTGGAAGAAGAGGGTGCACAAGCTTCCTCAGTCAGAACAAAGCCAGGGGCTGACAATTCGTGAGTTCAAATTGATGCTGAAGAAAATTAAAACAAGTCCGAGAGAGCCAAAATACAACTTTGAGTATATTGCAACTGAATTTAGAAACTGCCTGAATGTGAGATTTGACACATCGAAGAACAATGATCAAAGACCAGATGAGTTGTGGGGTGACATTAATGTCACACATCATACATGAAAAAAGTAAAGTATCACTAAAAGGACAGAAAGGCCAAAATAAATGTCAGAAGAGACTCTAGCATGGTCTTGAAAGGAGATTAGATAAGCAGATGTAAGAAAAGAGGTGAAAAGAAGACTTCAAAGGGCAGCTCAAGAAGACAAAGCAGCAAACAACTATAATGAAATGTGCAAAGACCTCGAGTTAGAAAACCAAAAAGGGAAGAACACGCTTGGTATTTTTCAGGCTGAAAGAACTGAAGAAGTAGTTCAGGCCTCAAGTTGCAATATTTAAGGATTCTATGGGGAAAATACTGAAGAATGTAGGAAGCATCAAAAGAAGATGGAAGGGATACAGAGTCACTGTATGAAAAGTAATTGGTTGACATTCATACGTTTCAGGAGAGAATATATGATCAAGAAACAACAGTACTTGATGGAAGAAGTCCAAGCTGCACTGAAGGGATTGGTGAAAAACAAGGCTCCTGGAATTGACTGAATACCCACTGAGATGTTTCAACAAATGGATGCAACACTGGGAGCCCTCATTTGTTTATGCGATGCAAGTTGGAAGACAGTTATATGGCTAACCAACTGGAAGAGATCCATATTCATGCCCATTCCAAATAAAGGTTATCCAACAAAATATGGAAATTAAACAATATCGTTAATATCACACACAAGTAAAGTCTCACTGAAGAGAATTCAAAACCAGGTGCAGCAGTATATTGACAGGGACTATCCAGAAATACAGGCTGGATTCAGAAGAGGATGTGGAATAAGGGACATCATTGCTGACGTCAGATGGATGTTGGCTGAAAGCAGAGAATACCAGGAAGATGTTTACCTGTGTTTTATGGACTATGCAAAAGCATTTGATGATGTGGATCATAACAAATTATGGAGAACATTGGGCAGAATGAGAATTCCAGACCACTTGATAGGATAGTACTCATGAGGAACCTGTCTTTTGAACATAACCAAACCCACTGCCATCAAGCCAGACCTGACTCAAAGTCAACCCCTCCATGGGTTTCTGAGGCAGTATCACTACAGAAGTAGATTGCCCAACCTTCCTTCTGAGGAGTGGCTGGGGGGGTTGAACCGCCAGTCTTCTGGTTAGCAGTCAAGTGCCTTTGGCACTATGCCACCAGAGCTCCTACATTTGAACATAAGAAGGGGATAACTGCATGGTTTTAAATCAGCAAGTGTGTGTCAAGATTATATCCTTTTCCTGTATTTATTCAATGTGTATGCTGAGCAAATAAGGCTGGACTATATGAAAAAGAACACAGCATCAAGATTGGAGGAAGACTGATTAACAACCTGGAATATGTGGATCACACAACCTTGCTTGCTGAATGTGAAGATGACTTGAAGCACTTACTGATGAAGATTATAGATTACAACCTTCCATATGGATTACACCTCAACATAAACAAAAATCCTCACAACTGGAACAATGAGAATTATCATGATAAATGGAGAATAGGCTGAAGTCACCAAGGATTTCATTGTACTTCGATCCACCATACCCATGGAAGGAGAAGTCAAAACATCAGATGACTGTATTGCACCGGTCAAATCTGCTGCAAAAGATGTCTTTAAAATATTAAAGAGCAATTATGTCTCTTTCAAGACTAAGGTGCACCTGACGCAAGCCATGGAAATTTCAACAGCATCATATGCATGTGAAAGCCGACAACTGAAGGAAGACAGGCAAAACAATGATGCATTTGAATTGTTGTGTTGGCAAAGAAGATTGACTGTGACATGGATTGCTAGATGAATAAACAAATCTGTCTTGGAGGAAGTAGAGCTGGAATGCTTCTTAGACGCTATAATGGCTACATTTTATCTTTCCTCCTTTGGTCATGTTTTCAGAAGGAACCAGTCCCTGGGGAAGGATGTCATGTTACATAAAGTAGAGGGTCAGCAAAAAAGGGAAAGACCACCAATGAGCTAGACCGACAAAGTGCCTTCAACAATGGGCCCAAACATAGCAGTGAATTCGAGGATCACACAAGACTAGCTATGCACTTATTTCCATTGTACAAAGGGCCGCTTTGAGTTGGAACCAACTCAGTGGCATCCAACAACAACTGCAAAAAGATATAATCTCTAAGACTTTTTCCTACTGATATAATGCACACATGCATGAAATAATGTTGAAAGAACAAATGACAGTAAACCACTTACATATTTCTTAGTAGGGGATCCTTCATTATATCCCTAACATGAAATACTAAACAGCCATAAACATTTTGTATGCAATTGAATGACCTGCAAGATATATTGATAAGTGAATAAACCTTGGTGCTCAATGGTGGGTCTATAAACATCTTTGCTAGAAAAGATGGTGATGGTTGATTACATGTACATTTGGTCACATACACGTCAATATTGCTGGGCCATCAAAGACACAGACTGGAGGGAAACTTACTTTTTAACAAGCATACCTTTTAATGCCTTTTGCATTTTGAGTCTCAGGAATACATTACTTACTTAAAAACCTAAAGAAAAATGTTAAAGTATTTAGAAACCTTTTAGCACAATGATAAGTCGTAGAAAAAGCAGGAAGTTCAGAAACATGTAGAGAGATTTTGCCAACAGGAAAACCACAAAACATTAAAAATATCTGAGTAACTTATCTCTGTCCTTATTCACTGGGAGTGACTTAATCTCTCTAGGGATTTTATATTTATACTAGGAAATGGACCTTTTATTTTACACATAAGAAAATAGTTCTGTTATTTTTCTTACAGAAATGCGGATTGAGTCTCTTCAGCATTAATAGAGAAAAATCATCATCTCAAATGGTAGGAAAAAAATAAGATAAATTTCTACTTTTGATAAACATCTTTAAGCAAATTAAGACTAAAACAAGATGCTGACCTTGGCAAAAATTCCACACCTGAAACCTAACCTACCATGTTGTTGTCGTTGTTGTTGTTGTTTGCCATTGAGTCGGCCCCGACTCCTAGCGACCCCTCCTTGGGTTTCCCAGGCAGTTATCACTACAGAAGTAGGATTGCCCAAGCTTCCTTCCAAGGAGTGGCTGGTGGGTTTGAACCGCCAGCCTCCTGGTGAGCAGGCAAGTGCCTTAGGCACTATGCTACCAGAGCTCCCATAAGTATCCGTTTTTGAGAAACTTAAGAAACATTCCTTTTAAGACTGAGAACAACACAGAAATATACACTATCACCAGTTCTGTTTATCCAAAGACTGAAGCGTGAATATCAGCAGAAGGGAGAAAATGGTCAGTAGTGGCAGACAAGACATTCATACGTGCAGAAAATGCAACAGAATCAACAAATGATCAGGATCGATGAAAGTTTTACTAGGTAGTTAGATGCAATATCAACTCAGAAAAAAAGTCAATAGCACTTTTCCACACCATCAATAACCAACTTAAACACATAATAATAAAAAGATACACTGTGGCAGCAAAAACTGTAATATGTCTAAGAAATAACCAAGAATTCATAAGACCTATATAGGAAGACAGATTTTGAAAATTTAATGATGGACATGGAAAATCTGAACAGAGACATACCTTGCTCTTGGATAGGAGGAGAGGAGGAGATGATTTAACAAAAGGGCCAGTTTTTTCCCCACCTGAAATTAATCTAAATAAGTCCATCAAAATGCTAGTTGGGCTCTTTTAAGAACTAGATAAAATTGGCTTAACAGGTATAAGAAGGAATACAAGTTCATGAAAGGTGGTGGATGGGGACTTTCCCTATCCAATACTGAAACAGCCTGAAAGTGTCCCAGTATTAGTGGCATTGAACAGAGCTCTGAGCTACACCATAGAATGAACAGAAATACACTACATAATAAAGGTCAAATTGCGCATCAGTTGGCAAGCGATGGAGAGATTAATAGATGATTTGGAAATACTGGCTCACCTTAAGAATAAAAATTAAATATACAAAGGTGGGTTCCAAATACATAAATGCCAAAACATGAAAAAAATCAATAAAATCATTACAAGACAATATAGAAGACTATTTTTGCGACTTACAGGTGCAAGACTTCTTACAACTTTGAAGGCACACATCATGAAGCAAAGAACTGAGGGCTCTTAGTATATAAAAATTAGGGCTTTGTGTTCAGTAAAACAGACAGAAAACAGATTGGGAAAAGATCCTTGCAATGTCTGAAACCGACGACTGAATGCTAGCCAGAATATAAATGCAACTTGTAAAAATTTAATAGGAAAGACAGGAACTCTCCCTCCAAAAAACACACACAAGTAATGGGAAGAGACAAAGAGGAGGAAACTGATCAGCATTGGATTGATCCTAAAAATCATTATTAATAAGAGAAATGAAAATTAAAACAATTTGCTGTCATTTGCATGGAATAGACTGGCAAAACCTTCAGCTAAAGTAAGGGCAGACTGGAGAGAACAATCATGGGAGAAGGAAGGGCTGCTTATGCACAGGGAGACAGCTCAGGGTGCAGGAGAGTATGAAGGGATAGATACTGGGAGGACGTTACTATGGGGAGGAAGTGGGAGGGGAGCTGTTGCATTGTAAATGTTGGTCAATGACATGAGACAAAGTATATGTGAACTGCTGTATGAAAAGTGAATTTACTCTGTAAATCTTCACCCAAATCAAAAAAAAAATAAAAAAAAAAAAAAAAAAAAGTAAGGGCAGAGAAATGCTCATGTACAACTCTGTGAGTGGAGACTGGTACAGTCATTTTGGAGAACAATCTACTAAGCTTGAAATTCAGCCTGGTTCATGGCCCAAAGATCTCCCACAGAGCACCATGAGTGGAAGTGCATCAGGCTGTCAGATCTGGGCGTTGAAGGTAATCTGGGTACTCCTCCTGGGGGAATGGATAAGAAAAGTGTAACATACACTGCAAAGGTTCAGAAGTAGAGGGTGAAACATACATCTACTAACCAAGAGAGAATTTAAAATGCTGAGTGAAAAGAGGATGA
This sequence comes from Orycteropus afer afer, assembly GCF_000298275.1. Classification (NCBI taxonomy): domain Eukaryota; kingdom Metazoa; phylum Chordata; class Mammalia; order Tubulidentata; family Orycteropodidae; genus Orycteropus; species Orycteropus afer. Next base: position 21,030,915 of record NW_006921607.1, read on the forward strand.
AACAAAATGAGCTATAAATGAGCCTTTTGTGTAAATTAAAAGTACACAAAAAACAAAGTGCATTATCACAGAATGTAAATTAAAGACATTAAAAAAGCAGTGGAGTGGAATAAGAAAATGAGAGGAGCAGGGATAGAAGCAAGTAACAAAACTAATGGAGAGGGGTTGTTTTTGAACCAATGTGATCAGGTCCTTGAGGTGCCATAAAGTGAGCAGATACATACCTCCTGGCACTTACTTGAGGCCAAAAGAAACATTAGTTTCCTTTCATTTTCACTGAATAAATATTAAACAAATATTGGAAGCCAATCCATGGGAAGAGGCACCCACTTAGTAGTCTGCTAAGAACGTTACACTAAGACATGTGCATCAGTAACCTTCTTTCACCATAGCTGTGGAAGGGGAGAAAGGTTCTAGTTTAAGATTTGACAATTTCCAACAGCCTGCTGGGGACGGGATCCCACCGCCTGTTCTACTCATCAGGCACACCCAGGGCATCTCATCACCACTGCAGAAATAGTCATACTAGATCTGAGATTCTCAAGGGTAGAGAACCACCTCCCTTCACTTGTTCCAAGGACCTATGTAATTCATTACATGAGTAATTTTGAGCTTGGTCAAATATGCTTATACCAAGATCAGACCACTGCTTCAAATTAAAACAATTTTGCTAATTGTGTAATTCTAAGAGGACTATGGTCTGGGCCTCGATGGAAAAATTTGGCAGCTGTTTATTAACTACTTTGTACCAAGCACTACTCATCCATTGTTCTTTGCACTGTCAGCTGTGCTTACATTTTGTAGATGAAGAAATGATGGTTTATTAGTAGTGGCATAGCGACTAAGGCATTTGACTGATGTGTATGCTAACCAGAAAGCTAGTGGTTCCAACCCACCAGCCACCCCTCGGAAGGTTGGGCAATCTACTTCTGTAGAGATACTGCCTCAGAAACCCAAGGAGGGGTTGCTATGAACAGGATCTGACTTGACAGCAGTGAGTTTGAGTTTTTGTGTTGTTGTTGTTGTTTATGGTAGATAACTGTTGTTTTGGCTTCTGTACACACTTGAATTTTAGGACTTGTCACTCTTATTCCATGTCATTTTAGTGGGTTGCCAATTACCTTTCCATCCAAACCAAATCCACTGCTGTAAAGTCAGATCCAACTCATAGCGACCCATTCCTGGGTTTCCGAGGTAGTACCGTTACAAAAGTAGATTGCCCTATCTTCATTCTGAGGAATTATTTAACTTAAGCAAGGGCAATGGGAGCTCTGGTAGCATAATGTCTAGGGCACTTGACTGCTAACCAGAAGGCTGGAGGTTCAAACCTACCAGCCACTCCTCGGAAGGAAGGTTGGGCAATCTACTTCTGTAGTGATACTGCCTCAGAAACCCAAGGAGGGGTCGCTATGAATCGGGGCCGACTCGACAGTACATAACAACAAGCAAGGTCGATATGTCTGTCATGGAAGACTGGTGGTATCCCAGGGCCACTTTTTCCATTTCTTGAAGGAAGTCTACTGGACAATGAAGATAAAGAGACAGGGAAGGCAGGAAAGCATGAGAGAAATAAGGGAAATCCTATCCCTGAACTTTCAAATAACATAGCCTTAAAATTATTCTTCTGGTTAATTACTTTTGAATTGGCTTTCTATCAATTGAATCTAAGAGCAAGATGAGTAAGGGTTCAAAAAGGTGATTGGCCTGTCCAACATCCCAGAGCCATTTGCCCAAATGACCCATGCTGTCTCTTGCCTTGGCAAAAACTCAAGACTAGTTCAAAGAGGGTACCTTAGCACCCAGGAGGTAGGAGCTTCCTCCTCTGTAGGTAGATCAAATCATTAGAATTTACCCAATGTTAGACCTGAAAAATGAAAAAGAAGATCAAGAAACCATCTCTCGACATTTCATTTTGGTGTGACTGGAAGAAATAAAAATGATGCACCATATGTCAAACACTTGATTTGAAGGCATTATTATTATTGAGTCCAAGTCCAACTTTAGCAATGGTCTTCTCATTGCAAGAAGTAAATTACTATCAAAGGAGGCATCTTTCAGGAACTAGATTGCATAGGGTAAGAGTATTGGAATTGGACTGCATCTCCCCTTTACTGGCAGCATAAATCACTAACCAACTTAACCTTTCTATGCTTCAGACGCCATGGATGATAATGCTGTCCTGCACTGGGTTATTTTTCAAAGATGAAAGGTAATCCCATATATAAAACACCTGGAAAAATTCTTGCACTGTTAACCATCAAAGACATTGCCTATCTCTCTACATGAGGTGTATGTTATATGTATTTATGCACATTAGACATTTTAGGCATTAATACTCGTGTGTTGATTAAAACATCTGCCTTGTTACTCTACCATCATATCCTGCAAAGAGCTGAGCCACTCCCATTTTGTACACTTCCCAGTGGGCTCATTCTTTTAGAAATAGTCATCAGGCACACACAAAAAGCAATTTAAATGGTTCATCTTTCCTCTTTTCATCCATAGACAAATTTCAATAATTATCTTAGTCAACCCATTAATTAGTCTAAATTTGCCCAAGCATAATTGATGCTGCCTACACAATTTTCTATAAAAATTTGAAATGGATGGCTAAACAGAGATTTTTTTTTTTCAACTGAGTGCATTTTCCTCTCAAAATATGTTAGTCGATGCTTATCTGGTCTAACAGCCTGGGTGTTTGGTGATCTTGTCAGTATCTATGGTGGAAAAAAGGTTGGATCTGGAGTCAGAAGATCTGAGTTCAGATTCAGTTTTGGGCATTTGTAGTTTATTGACCTCTGAGCTGCATCTTGGCCTTTCTAAGAAAATCTTCTGTTGCCTTACTTATTCAATGGGATATGCTTGAGTAGGCTGCCTTCTGCAAACCTTCTCTTGCATTGGCTTCTCTGGCTAAGCTCTGATGTCCATACACATATCTTTGAGTACTTTTGTTTTGGGTGCCCTTCCACATGCTCTGCTTATTGAGTTTTTCCAAGGTTCCTTCTAACCCTTTTCCACTATTATTTGGCAACACTTTATTCCTGGGTGATACAGTCAGTCTCAAACCTCTATTAGCACCTGTTCTGGTTACCTAGTGTGGCTCTGACAAGAATATACCACAAATGGGATGGCCTTAACAAACAGGAGTTCATTCTTACAATTTGTAGGCTTTAAGTCCAAGTTCAAAGCACCAGGCTCTAGGGGCTGGGGGAAAGCCCCTCAACCTTGGGGTCTAGCTCTGCCTCCTGCCCCCAGCCCACTAGAGCTAGACGCGTTTCTTCACTCAGACAGCTGCAGGCTGCTGAGGCTGAGAAGCCCCAAGGTTGACAAGTCAAAAGGCACAGTCCTGATGTTAGCAAGTCATTAATTCAAGTCCATTGTAAGTCCCAAGGTCAGCAGAGCATAGCAGGCTATTCAACAAAGCCATGGCTACATGCAGGGACCAAGCATGCCATAGGCTAGGGACCATTCTCAAAGCTTCTCCTTATATACAGGAAGCAGACCACATTGCCAAAGGCAACTACTCCCAGTAGATTCCACCATGGAGTTGATTACCAGTCTCATCATGGGGAATACTACACATTCAGCTGCCCAGCCAAGGTGACACACAAACATAACCATCACACCACCTGTATGCAGGATGGAGGTTTTTCAATCTGTAACTCCAGTGGGGCAAGGTGGAACTATTTTCCAATCCCCAGATTATTCTTTGTAAGTTCTTCTCCATTACCCAGAGAAATTTCAAAAGGAATTAATACGTGGTAACCTGCAACAGCACAAAAATATCATTGCTTGTGGCTGTATCATGAAGCTGAGACAGGAATGAAAGAGAAGAATCACAAGTTTCAAACCACTTCCCTGAGAAATTTCAGACATCCTAAGAGTCAGCCAGAGGAGAGCAAGGCCTTGCTGACCCTAATTAGACAAGTGACAGCTGCAGCTACTAAAGAGCACAGGAAGATGCAGACTGGCTAGGAGCAAACACCACTAATATCGATACAAATCCACAATCCAGAGGTGGCATTTCAAAGGCACACAGTGGGGTTGCATTATTCAATAGTACTGGCATAATTGGCTGAAAACACCCAATCTTGTCCCAAAATAAATGCCAGATGGAATAAAATTCTCAGTGTAGTACAAAAGCAAACAAACAAAAATGGCACCAGGATTTAGGTAGATATTTGTGAAATATGTTTACAAATATGACATTTTTTAAAACTTAACACCAAAGGCAAAACCATTAAAAATCGAGAGCTATAATCCTGTAAGAGTACTCTTTCCATTATTGAAGACCATTAAAACATTCAAAAGGCATGTGTCCAAAGGGTAAAAATTGTGCCACAATGAGAACCAATCAAGATTGATGCTGTTAATACATAAGGTGCTTGAAAGATCAATAAGATAACAGATGAGTGTCTCCAACGAAAAATGTGTGAGGGAGCCGAGTTTGTACCTAACAAAGAAGAAATGCAAGTAGCTGGAAAACATGAAAAATGCCTCCACTTTAGGTATCAAGAAAATTGAAAATTAAAATATGATTTTTGACACCTATCAGTACAGATTTAAAGGAAAAGTAACACCAGGTGCTGGTAAGGGGGCAGAAAAATAAGAACAGTCAACCTTAGCGGTCAGCTGGGTTTTCTATATATCTGTAACTCCAGTCTCAAACGTACGACTCATTTTTGACTTGGAAACTTTATTCCTAGGAATTTATCTGAAAGAATCTTACATGTCTGTATTGATTTACGTATAACAATGCTCTCTGAAATGGTATAATGATGGAAAATGGGAAATAACATAAAAATTCAATGATAGGTTAGCTCCAATAATATTTCTTCCCCAAAAGGTTCCTTTCACTTATTTCCACTTCCTTCCCACATCTCATTTTGTCCCAAATGCAAACCAACTGACATGCAGCTCATAAATCCCAAAGATCACACTTCATGGGTACGATAGCCTCTCTCTCACTAAATTCAGGGCACAGTGGTGGGTCCTTCTTCAGCTAGAATCCTCCACAGCCATCCCCTTCTCTCCTGAAATGTTCTATTTCCCTAGCCAATGACTACCAGTACCATTTCCTTGCTAATTTTCTTAACTTTTTATTGTGATTTGGCTGCCAGTTTACAGAGTAACTTGGTTTTCCATTCAACAGTTCACACACATTTTGTTTCATGATACTAAAACCCCCAGAATGTAACAGAGCACACTTCCACTTCCTCCCTGTGGTTATTGTTTCCATTCCTCCTCCTCCTCTCACCCATCCCTCCTGCCTTTTGAGCTTTATTCCTGGACAAACGCTACCCATTTGATCTCATATGGTTGGTTGTTCCAAGAAGTGCATACCTTCCTGGAACCAACTGTTGACACTCTTTGGACCTTCTCTTATTTTTTTCCCTACAGCAATACCAATGCCTCTCAAATGGTAGCCCTAAAACCAGCAGCTTCAGCATCATCTAGGAATGTCTTAGAAATTCTGAGGTTAAGGCCCAGCCATCTGCATTTTAAAAAGTGGTTCTAGGAGCTCTGCTGACATAATTGTTAAAGCATTTTGTTGTTAACCAAAAGGTCAGGAGTTTGAACCCACCACCCATGCTGTGGGAGAAAGATGAGAGCCAGTCTGCTTCCTTAAAGATTTACAGCCTTGAAATCCCTATGGGGCAGTTCTACTCTGTCCAAAAGTGTTGTTATGAGTCAGAATCAATTTGATGGCAGTGGGTTGGGTCAGGGGATTCTGATGCACACACAAGTATAAGAAACACTGCTATAATCCATGCGAGTGGCTCTCAACATCAGCAGCTCCTCTGAGTTACCTGGGAAATTTTAAAAATCCAGATGCCCAGGCTGTACTCTACACCAATTAAATAAAAATATCTGAGAGTTAGGGCCCAAGCATCAGCATCTTTTAAAAGCTCTCTGGCTGATTCTACTGTGGGGCCAACGTGGAAAATTGCTCTCTCACAACCTTTGCCTAGATACTTCCTGGAAAACATGAAAAATTCCCAGTCTTCACCCCAGGAGACTATGAGCCACTAGTAGGACTGACAGAGTCTAGGACTATGTTTCTTATAGACAAAAGTGGGGAATATTCCCAGGTCTTAAATCAGTGGTTCTCAAAGCATGCTTCCTCCAACAATAGCTATAGCATCACCTGCAAACTATGAGAAATGTAAATCTATGGATTCTCTTCCAGATCTACTGACTCTGAAGCTTTGGAGGTAGAGCCCAGCAATGTGTATTTATAACAAGCCCTCCAGGAGATTGAGATGCGTGGTAAGGTTGGGTCACACTCTCCTAAACGACTCTCTGCTTGTGAGAGGAGCCAGTCCAGTCCAGTGGTCAAATGCAAGGGCAAGAGAGACAGACTACTTGGGTTCAATTCTTTACTCTGTCACTTATTGTAACCTTCAACAGATTACTTAAACTCTCTGCCTCAGTTATTTACCTACAAAATGGGGATGATAACCATGCCTACTATCTAGACTCTTCATGAGGATTAGGTAATTCCTGTAAAGATCCTGGACTAGTGCCCAGAAAACACCCACTAAACAGTAACCCATCCTCACTCACAAGTTGATGTCTATAGCCCAGGCTTCTTTAGCTCCCTGTTCACAAACTGTCTCCACTTGGCTGGTCATCTTTCTCAGGTCCCCTGATGTCCTGGCATTTTCCCAGTCTGTGCTCCTCAGGTGCTACTCTCTCAGTGCTGGACACCAACAACAACTTCTCTGTTCCTCAAGGCAGAACTTCAAAATCACCTTCCCTCTTCTCTTTTAGCTGCCACAGCCAGTCACATGTCCAATCTTACAATATCTCTGGAATCCATCATACACATCTTTATCTACTCTCCCAATCCCAAATTCAGTATTGTCTCTTGGTGAAGCCTCTTTACTGACCTCCTTTCACTCAGACCATCTCCACCCATCTGTTCTCCTTGCAGCAGCCAAGATGCTCTTTCAAATAGAAAAGTCATATCATGTCACTTTGCTGCAGGAATTACCCAGAGATTATTCTCTGTATTTGGAGAAAATCCAAACTCCTCACCATGGCCTGGAGCTCTTCCCAAGTGAGGCATCTGAACACATCTCTGTCCTCAGCCCATTGCCTTGCTCCTTCATTGATGAGACACCTCAAGTCTTCAGATGTACAGAGCACACCCCACCTTATCCTTCTCACTGCTGAGGAAGTGTACTTGGACCTTCCTTGGTCTAGTTAATGCTCCAAGTTCCAGCTTAAATGCCAATCACCACTGAAGATAGCTTTCCATGATTTCCAAGACAATTTCAGTCGGCTCTTTTACATCTGTTCCATAGCCAGTATGTCTCCTTCATAACACTTAGCTTTCCTGAAACTCTTCTTGTAACACAAGACCAAAGAGAATGTGTTTATTTTGTTTAAAGCTGTATCCCCAGAAGCTAGAACAGTATGTGGCAATTGTTGTTGTTGTTGTTATGTGCCGTCGAGTCAGCCCCGACTCATAGCGACCCCTCCTTGGGTTTCCGAGGCAGTATCACTACAGAAGTAGGATTGCCCAACCTTCCTTCCGAGGAGTGGCTGTATGTGGCAATTAGTGGGCTCTAATTGTTGTGAAGGAATCACCAAGTGGTATAAATGGTTAACGCACTTGGCTGGTAACCTAAAAGTTGGAGCTGCAAGTCCATCTGGAGGTGCCTCAGAAGGAAGTTACAGTGCTCTACTTCTGAAAATAGCAGCCATTGGGAAACCCTGTGAAGCACGGCTCCACCCTGCTACACATAGGGTTACCATGAGTTTAACCAGTCAGTGGCAATTTTTTGAAAACTGATCTGGTTGTGAAATTCAGACCTATGTGAATCCATTCACTGCTATCATATTCATATAAAAAAATTATTACAGTTCCGGCAAGATGGTGCACTAGGCAGAAGGACTGCACAGACCCTCTTCAACAAAGAAAAGGGAAACCAATTAACACAGAAGATAATCCTGGACCTCTGAGCCTTGAAGGGAAGGATATACAAGTGGACTAAACCCCAACTAGCAGAAGAATTTGCATGAAAATACCAAAAAAGGAAACAGACAGAGCTGCCATCTTGGCAGCAATCCTGATGGCACAGACAGCTTGGAGATTCCCGAGTGGTGATAGTACCTAAGAATTAACCAAAAAATCAGCCCTGCTAGCCAGGGACTGCATGGAGGACTGTGCACGGTGGCTGGGGAACAAACAGAGAAGGTGAAAAGAAAGGCAGGCTGAGCTGTGGACTTTTGCTGGTCTGGAGGTCGCTGCTATTTTGAATGTTAAAAAGCAGCTTGACTATTTTGGATATTTAAAAAGACAGCACTCTCACAGATTCCTGGGGCTTAGGAACATATTTTGCTTTCCAGCAACCCCAAGGACACTCGGGACCTGCAAGACTGAAAAGGTACGACATTCCTCTTCTACCCCACACCTGCTTGGTGAATGGAAGTGCGGCCATCCCCCACTCCCACCTAACTTCTGGGCCCATAGGAACTCCACCACACTCTGTGTGCTCAGACGGAGCCTGGGTGCCCTGCCCTGTCCTCCACCGATTTTTTTTTTCCTTTTCTGGAGATTAGTTTGCTTGTATTTGTCTGTTTTAAAACAACTATTATTATTAATACTTTTGTCCTTTTTACTATTATTCTTAAACTTCCCCTCCCAGGTCCTAGTTTTCAGCATTTTTTCTTTTCCCTGCTCCTGGTTGAATTTTTTTATTTTTCTTTTTGCATTTTTCCCTTCATTATTCTCTTTCTCAACTTTTTGTCTCTTAGTGCCCTATGCCCAGATATTGCAGGTTTTCTTGTTTTTTTCTTCTTCTTTTTCCCTTTTCTTTTTTTGGTTACTGTTCCTGTGTGATTACATGGCTTGTTTTTTGTCCATGTGCTTTTAGTTTTTTTTTTTAAGGTTATTCAATAGTAATTTGTGTGTAACTGAGTGAGAGACAACAACAGTCCCCATAAGACACCACTATACCCCCACCTCCTGCAACTTCACTT
>NW_006921607.1:21043274-21050862 GCF_000298275.1 Orycteropus afer afer
CGCACAGGGAGACAGCTCAGGGGCAGGAGTGCATAGAGGGATGGATCCAGGGAAGAGGTAACTATGGGGAGGAAGTGGGAGGGGAGCTGTTGCATTGTTGTAAACTATGGTCAATGACATGAGACAAAGTATATGTGAACTGCTGTATGGAGAGTGAATTTGCTCTGTAAAACTTCACCCAAATCACAATAAAAATAAAATTATTATAACAGAATCTTTGAAATTGTAATAAAATGATTTCATCTCTCTCTGTGTATGTGTGTATATACATATGTTGTTGTTATGTGTTATCGAGTCGGACCCAACTCACCTCCTTGGGTGTCCGAGGCAGTATCACTACGGAAGTAGAGTGCCCAATCTTCCTTCCGAAGAGGGGCTGGTGGGTTTGAACAGCCAGCCTTCTGGTTAGCAGTCAAGTGCCTGAAGCACTATGCTACCAGAGCTCCTGTATATGTATATGAAAAAGGCTACAAGATGTATGTACATTAAAACACCATGTTTATATACTGTGAAAAACATGTTGACTATATAGACAATTGCTGAGCTCTGGTTGATTTTTCTATCTTGCTGCATTTCAATTTTTTCTGAGTTCTTTGCCTTGAATATATACTTACTTATGGAATTACAATATTTTGCAATTAACATTATAATTAAATTCTGTTTGTAACTAAAACAGAAAAAATGGAAGGAAAATGAAATGTAGGAAGGAGCGTTATAACATGAAACAACAGGCTTCTATTTTGTATTTTAAGAGCTCCTACAGATCATTAAGTAAAAAACAATGAGATACATTTGTAAAAATTGGTAAAGGACCTACTTAACTCTTTTACCTTTAGACAGAAATTAAAGTGATGTAATATGCATGCAGCAACACTGTGATTAAGTAAGAAAATTCAAGTATAGACAAGGTATCTTTTTGTTATTATTGATCAAGATGAAAACAATGATAAAATCTAATGTTGGCATGACTCTGACATTGACTCAGTAATTTATAGGATAATTTCTAATAAATCAATGATGTAAGACATAAGTGCTGCCCCACATGCATATGACAGCAGAGAAAATTTTGGAAAATACTAAATGGTGGATTAGTTAGTTAAAATTATGGGACATTCCTAAAATAGAATGCTAAATATGATGCTTCAAAAGAATAGTTGAAAATATGGTGAAATATTTTGATCTATATTTAGGATAAATAATAGTGTAATGAGAACAACACACACCATGATGTCAATTTTGGAGAAAATACGTATATTGTAGAAAGAAGATAGAGGAAGTACAGTACTTATTATCAGGATTATCACCGAGTGATGAGATTGCTAATTATTTTCACTTCTTCAAACTGTTCTGCATTTTCCCACAGAAAATGCCTTGTTTTTATAAACCAATGGTGAAACGACATTCTGCTTAAAAAAATTATAAATGTTGAGAATGAGTGATTGATGTGTGTTATGAGTTTGTATGTAAAGTAAGAATGGGGATACCTTTTCACATACGATGCACTCATGTATGTAACACACATACTGAGCATAGAAAACTAATATGTGAGGGGATTGGACGGTTTGCAAAAAATTGTACAATGTGTGTTATTTGTGTAAAAATAGAGTAATTGATGTAAAATATAACAGGATGGTGCCTGCATCAATGAGGGGAGAAGTTCAAGAGGTACTTCAGCAGGAACCAAGGGAATGTAGTGAACAATTGGGTGTGTCTACAGTAAGATGTCTCTGCCTGTAATTTTTTGAAGACAGAATTAAGACCTAAACTACAGAATATAGGACAACCCATGTGTTCAGAGAAAGCTAAGGGCTCCATCATGAGTACTTTAAGACTATCGCAGTGACATTTCAGTATCTGTCACTAGTGTGTACACACACTAAAGCAGGGATCATGTATTAATAATTGGCTTTCCTTGACCCAGCACCCAAATGGCACATAGTAAGTCTTTAGAAAGAGACAAAGGAAAAAATAAGGCAGTGGAAGAGGTCCTCACATGAAAACAATTTGAAATTGACTAGGTTAAAAGTTATCATTGTTACTCTGTGCCATCAAGTTGAGTCTGACTGATAGTGACCCTAGACGACAGTAGAACCTCCACATAAGGTTTTGTAGATTGCCATCTTTTGGGGAACAGATTCATCAGGTCTTTCTCCCACAGACCCACTGGTGGCTTCAAACTGCTGACCTTTCAGTTAGCAGCCAAATACTTAACAATTGTGTTAACAAGGCTCCTTGTTACACACTGTTGTTGTTGTTGTTGTTATGTGCCGTCGAGTCAAACCCGACTCATAGCGACCCCTCCTTGGGTTTCCAAGGCAGTATCACTAAGGAAGTAGGATTGCCCAACCTTCCTTCCAAGGAGTGGCTGGTGGGTTTGAACCGCCAGCCGTCTGGTTAGCAGGCAAGTGTTTTAGCCACTATGCTACCAGAGCTCCCTGTTACATACTACCATGCACTAAAACCAGATGCAATCAAGTCAGTTCTGAGTCATGGCAACCCCAGGTGTGTCAGAGTAGAACTGTGCTCCAAAGAGTTAATAATGGCTGCTAATTCCCAGATGTAGCTCACCAGGCCTTTCTTCTGTAGCGCCTCGAGGTGGGTTTGAGCCCCCAACCTTGCGGTTAGCAGCCAAGCACGTGAACCACTTACACCACCTAGGGACGGACTCCACGTACAAACCATTGTCAAATTATCCTGAATGTTTCCACATTCACAGAACCCCTATTAATAAGACCACACCTTTTACATTCAATCCAGTTTCCTCCCCCCCCCCCAATATAGGCTACAGGACTAGCATAGCCTGAAATGCTGAATATTAATTTTCTACACAAAAATGTTAATACATTAAGTTTATGGCATGTATTTTATTTGGGCATTTGTTAGTAAGTCCAATTTGGCATGGTTTCTTTGGTGGCACATTGCACTTTTGCTTTGACATTTAGAGTTGCTCTCGTCCCTAAAGAATAATGACCTGCCCTTCCATTCCATCTCCAGTCTGAAGTCAATCAATAGCAGTAGGAGACAAACAGAAGAAAGAGAATAAGGTAACATAAAGAAAAGCAAGAAGTTCAAGTGCATCATTTTACACTGATGCCCAGACCTATCTGTTCAGAAAGCTTAATCAGAGGAGTGCACATACACAGGAAATTAATCTGCTTAAGAAGTGTGGGTCTGAAGTCAAACTTGGTTTGTTTGGCTGGTGGTGTCCTCCCTGTTTTCCTTCAGCATGAGGAACATGGGTCCCCACAGTGGGTACAAATCCTTGTGGTAATAAATATAATGAAATGACAATGTAAGCCCCCCAAGCCATACATTGTAGAAGTGTTAAATTTGACCTGCCCAGATGTCACTTTAAACAGACCACCACACTACACAACTCCAAGTGCATGCATATCCTGCTTCTAACATTATATGCGTCAGATGTCCTCAGCTGAAAGGATGGAAATCTGTAAGGAACCAGATTAAGCTAAAAAGGGGAACTGTTAGTTTTGTAGATGACTGTGAACAAAAGGCAATCCGGGCACTAGTGCTCCAGGGATATGAAGACGATGTGTCTCAGGCCACCCTCTTTTTCCACTCATCCACCACCACTTTCTCTCTCACCTTTAGATCCACAATTCCTCTCAGCCCCTCACTTCTATTTTCTTTCTTCCCTCCCTCACTTGTCATTCTCTCCTATTCTTTTACCTTCTCTCCATCCACTCAATTTTCCTCTCTCCCCCCAACACACTTTTACTTTCACCTGGGCAGTTTCACTTTCTCTTTCTTCATACACTTTTACCTTCACGGAGCTTTGGTGGCCTGATAACCAAAAGTTCAAGAGTTTGAAGCTACCAGCTGCTATATGAGAGAAAGATGAGGCAGTCTGCTTCCCCAAAGATTTAGTCTTGGAAATAAATCCTTTAGGGGCTTGCTATGAGTCAGAATTGACTTGATGGCAGTAGATTGTTTGTTTTAATCTCTCCCTTCCACTCACTTTTACTCTCTACCCACTCCTGTATAAACAAAAAACCATTAGTGGGTCTCGCTCACTTACTTTTTTTTTTCTTGCATCCTCTCTTGCACACTCTCTCTCATAAACTTTCACTTTCTCTCTCCTCTGTAGTTTTACTTCTTCTCCCCCCTACTCACTCTCAGCTTCTCTCTTATACACATACTTTTACTTTCTCTTACACATGTTCTTTCTCACACCTACTTTTCCTTTCTCTCTCTTCCCACACACTTGTCCTTTCTCTCTCACAAACTTTCACTTTTTTCTTCCTGTAGCCACTTTTAGTTTCCCTTTCTCATACACACGTTTACTTTCTCTTACACACACTTTTACTTTCAAACATGCCCTTTTATTTTTTCTCTCATACACACTTTTTCTACCTTGAAGAATTTCCAGCTAGTGAGCGAAGTGGCTGGACCACAGTTTATAAGATCAGTTAGCAGCCAGGACTAGGCTGAGACTTGAAGCAGGAAGACTGTTGCAATATTCCAGGCAGGAGCTAAGTTCCTTCCACTAAGCAGTAGTAATGACATGGAAGAGGAAGCCCTGGACACAGGAGCATTGATGGACTTAGTAATTGTTTGGATACGGGGTGAATGGAGGGCAAAATCTAGGATGATCCCAAGGTTTCCAGCTGAGAAAAGGGAACAGAATAGGGAATGCCAGCAAGAGTCACAGAGGGTGGTAAAAGGGATAGTCTCCCCAAAGGACTTAGAAACTCCAAGATGACAAGGAAATTGTCCTCACTCCCTACCATCAGATACTGGAGCCCTATTAGGGTGCTAACCACTTAGTGGGCACTCAGGAAATATGTCTGCAAGAATGACTATTTGGACCCTTTGTTCATGTTGTCATCCATTATTTTTTGGTGAAAACAGAATATTGAAATAAAAGTATAGAAGCTTTCTCATTTGTGCTAAGTGCAGGCCCATAAACCCAATGCAATGATGGGAATCATTAAGCATCATTGAAAATGGTACATTTTCAGTCTCAGTTGGATGCTCATTGGACTTAAGCTAGTCAGATTTGTGCTCAATTGTGAATAAAAAGAACAAAATTAAAGATATATTGGATGCTCGAAATAGAGCATTGAATGTTTTATGTAAAAGGTGAGGGTAATTGGGGATTATTATCGTATGAATTTCAGCTTTCTTGAAACAGGTCTCCCCATACTTGACCAAAACAGTAACAATAATAATAAATGAAGCAAAATGAACTAACTATTCTCACATGAGACATTTGATTTTTAAACAAATGTTCAGGAAAGTATTGTGTTTGACATGGGGGCTGCTCGTCCCAATTAGAGAGGTGACAGTGTGGCAGCAGACTGGCTGACCAATAGTCACTCTCTCAAATGTGACTTTCAGAATAACTCAGGTTACTGCTGCTGGAACACCTGGGATGAATGCCAGCCTAATGGGTGCACAAGGGGCTGGGCCTGGAAGAAATGACTTGGTGCTTAGAGGCATTTGGTACACCTAAGCCATTGGTATTTTCACATAACAGATTCAGGAATTAATCAATATAAAGTTTTTAGGGCCCTGTTCTACGCTCCGAGGACACAATCATGCAGATACAGTTATCAATCTTGGCCCTCATGGACTTGCCATTCTTTGGCAGTCAAATGCAGCTAAATAAACAATTAAAAAATACATAGGAAAGTTATACTGAATGATGACAGATATGGATGTGTGCAATAGAAAAATATATAGAGCAGAAAACAGCATACGCAGTGCTGGTGATGAGGACAACTGCCACCTGAAATGGGGCAGTCAGACAAGATGTGATTAGTTGTGCATGTGTGTGTGCTGTCCAGTCTTCTTTCTACCTCCACCATGAAAATGGAATGTCCCTCTGCCTGGGTTCTAGGTTCTAGACTGATAAACATGAGCAGAGCCACAGCCTGCTGCAGGCCCATGACTATGGGGCATGTGAACAGGAAAGAATTTTTGTTGTGTAAGCCAATGATACATTTTTTTTGTTACCACAGTAAAGCAGACTTACACAAAAAGCTTTCCTAAGAAATTGGCATTTAAGCACAGATAAGATGATAAAACTGAAGACCAGAAGTGATGTGACTCTCCAGAATCATGTATCTATTAAATGACAAGGACTGGATCGCAAGCTCATCTGTCTGGGTATGTTCATAGTGTCCACTCAGGCAGTGATCTGTCTAGCTCAGATCACAAAAGCCATCAGCAATATTCTTCCTTTCTGGTCAATATCATTGCCCTCGAGCTAAGATCCCATAGCAACAAGCTTCCAACAGGCAAACCAGCTCCAAGGCACTGGGGGCACCAGTCTTCCGCAGTGGCTCAAGGTAAGAGTGGTCAAGTCTGCAGCTGAATGCTTCCGCCTCCTCCTAATCTCTACATCTCATCAAATCAAGTAATAAGTCCATGAGAGGAAGCAGGATAGTGGCTGTCATTGCCCCCTGTTTACAGAGGTGAAACCTAAGGCTTGGGGCTAACTTCCTTAAAACCATGAAGTAAGTGGATGTTGGCACAAGCCCAGCCTTTCTGAATCCAAGAATATTGTTACATGATTAGAATTTTCACTTACTTGATAATTTGAGCCTCGTTACAATGATGTGGCTTGGTTTGCTATCCCTGTTTTGCAGACAAGGAAACTGAAGCTCAGCAACATGAAGTAACTCTCAGAAGGTACCATAGCTTATGTGCAGAAGAGCAAAGCTTAGACCCAAGGATTTTTCTCAGAAGGTGTGTATGACACAGAGCCCTGCCCTCTATGTAAATTTCTACTACCCTCTGGAACTCTGGCTCTTGACTACTAAATACATTGCACACTGTAGTTAGTTTAAAGAAGTTCAATAAACATTATTGCTTAATCAATTCATCCTTAACTTGATAACATGAAGCACAGCTACTGATGCCCAGTATGTATGGATTTCTGGGCGTATTTGCTGTTCCGAACACCAATTCAGCGTGTATGAGAAAACCACATATCACGGTGTCTTCATTCACCTATTCCCTGACTGGCACAAATGGTTACGTGCAGAAAGTTTGGCAGTCCAAATCCAGCTAGAGATGCCTCAGACAAAAGGTGTGGCTACGTACTTCCTAAATGTCAATGAAACTCTCTGGAGCACAATTCTACTCTGACACACATGGGGTTGTCATGAGTCAGAACTGACTTAACACAACTGATTTTTCATTTTCTTCATTCAGCTAGAGATACTCTCATCACAGTCTAAGGCCACCATCAGCCATATGTTTATCAGTATAAGAGCAAGGAGGAGTATGTCCCCACCCCCCTCTCCCTTACACTTTTGTTCTGCCAGACCCCTTTTACAAGTGGGAGATACTAGAGTCTTGGAAACATAGGAAACAACCTAATGTGGCAGACACAGGGAGTTCAGGATTAAGAGTTCAGCTCCTCCCTGGAAAAGTTGTGTGGTCTTGTTTTTCGTTTTCAACTCAAAAGTCACTTATTCACTCATTAATTCCAATGTATAGAAAGTGCCTATTAGATCAATCACTGGGAACTCCGGTAGTGTAGTGCCTAAGGCACTTGACTGCTAACCAGAAGGCTGGTGGTTCAAACCCATCAGCCACTCCTCAGAAGGAAGATGGGGAA
>NW_006921607.1:21051337-21057364 GCF_000298275.1 Orycteropus afer afer
TCGGGTGCCTTAGGCACTATGCTACCAGAGCTCCTACATCTCCATTTCTCTACCAATGTATACTATACCAACCAGCTGTGGGCAGCCAGACCCAGACCAAACCATTAACCAGTCTCACCATCACTTTTCTGTTTCATGGTGTTCAGAACAGCAAATATGCCCAGAAATCCAATGGCCAAGGCACAGAAAGGTCCTTTTGAGTAGCAACTTTGAGTTGCATAGAATTGTTAAAGAACAGAGTCATATAAAGCAAATGGTAGGAGTTGTCATTGTCAAGAAGTAGAAACATCTGCCTGCCCTTTGCTTTATCTAGATGAAGTCAGCTCCAATGCTGGAACACCTAGGCAAGAGTCCCAAGGAGGGCAGCAACAGCCATTCACCTGAGCCACAAGACCTTGTCCATAGTGGACACATTTAGCTATTACATATACAAGTACCTTTTCAGTTAAATGAATCACATGTTTAATTAAAAGATGTTTAGTACTATCAGTTTGGCCTTGGAAACCCTGTAAAGGTGAAAATGGACATAGAAGGGAGGACTAGGACCCATCCCTGAGCTCCTGGCAGTAGTCAGGCAAGAAGGTCCATTCAATGCTGTAAGGAGTAACATACTTCTGGTCTGGTAACAGAATATGGACTTGGACGTTGCTACTAATCTCAAACTCAACTTACCCTCCAGATCCAGCCATGTTCATTTACCATAAAGTGTTGTTCAGTGCCTTGTGCAAAGCCTCTGTTGTTAGATGCCCTCGAGTTGGCCTCAACTCATGAAGACCCCATGCACACTGAAAGTAAACACTGCCCAGGTCTGTGCTATCCCCACGACTGGTTGTAAATCAGACCATTGTGATCTATACACTTTTCATTGGCTGATTTTTGGAAGTGGATCACCAAGCCTTTCTTCCTAGTCTGTCTGAGGAAGCTCCACTATCATAGCAATATACAGTCCACCTCCGGCAGATGGGTGGTGGCTATGCATGGGGTGTATTGGCTGGGAATTGAACCGGGGCCTCCTGCATGGAGGCCCAGATTTCTACCACTGAACTACCAATTCCTTCTATGATGCAAAGCTAGCTAACCAGAAGTTGAATCATTGGGGTTTGAGTTAGCTTGGGGCTCAACTCTCCCAAGGCTCTAAGTAGTATCTTCAATGTGAAGAAATTGGGAGCAACTTAAGATGTCAGCTTTCAGATGCTGACCAGATGGCCCACATCAAGTCTGCATGACTTTGCTAGTGAACTCTATGTGGTACAAACACTTCCAAGATGAGAACAAAGATCAGATTTTCACATGTGGTCCTTCCACTGTCCTAATAATGCCCTCAGTGACAATTATGAACTCTGAGTTATCATGCTGATGGGATAAAAAGTGAAAGGGATTGTCAGAGTTACTGTAGTATGGGCAGAAAGTTAATCTATATAAAACACTTGCAAAATTCTGTCCTTTGAGCAGAGCTTAATGTTTAATGTCCCATTGCCTGCTCTGTGATGTGGGCAGGGAGTCTAAGCTATATCAGTCCCCTGAGAATCTGCAAGCACCCTGGATTTTGTCTTGACCATATTTCTCATTGTTACTCTAGAGGCCACAGCCATAAGTTAGTGAGAGGGGTTGAAGGAAACTTCTGGTTCTGGTAACAGAATATGTAAAGCACCTAATAGAGTGATTGGTGTGCAGTAGGTGAGCCACACATGAATAACCCCACATCATCTTTTTTTCCTAAAGGATTTTATGTAATAGATTTCCAATACATCCTCCATTTTGGATTCATGGCATCTAAAGCCATGAGGCCATTCTTAAGGGAGGAGTAGTATGCGGCTAATAGGAGTCCCTGGGTGGTGCAGTCAAGCACTTGGCTACTAACTGAAAGGTTGTTGGTTCAAACTCACTGGGAAGCACCTTGGAATAAAGGCCCGGTGGTCTGCTTCTGAAAGGTCACAGCCTTGGAAAACCTGTGGAGAGCAGTTCTGCTCTGCAACACACGGGGTCTCCGTGACTAGGAACTAACTTGATGGCAAGCAGTTTTTTCGGTTTAGTATGTGCCCAGGAAGAGGATAAAGTGATACCTTGAGGGCAGGGAGCACGGCCTGTCCCTTCCACTGATGCTCTTTGAAGCAACTGGGCTCTGAGAAAGGAGAACAGTCTAGTCTCCAAACATCCCTACTGATGCTATTCTAAATGCAAATAAATGTCAAAGCTGAAATAACCATAATGCAATTGTACTTAGTCTGTTTACTGAAATATCAGTCATTGCTTTGCACAGCAATTCCATTTTTAAAGTTCATTGTGCTAGAAAAATGTTGCAGCTCCTTGATTCTTACTTTCTCATCCAAGCCGGGTGGGAGGTGAGAAGTTTTTGAACTGTATGAAAATCCACAGGAGACATTTCAGCAGCATCTCAGAGCTGCCTTCCGGCACCAGGCACACTGTGTCTTACGCAAGCCCAGAGAAAACGCCCACACCCCTGGCCTGCCCTCATTCTTGCAGCAGACATCAAAAGAGCACCAGAAGCAAAGGCCAAAAAGAAGACTGCAAAAATGCTGAACACCTGTCCTGGTGTCAGAGTGCACCTGGAGCTGTGGCTTTAGTCCGACAAGGGGGTGCCAACCACCATGTCCTTACAGGGTAGACTGTCCAGAGTGGGAAGGGACTAGAAATCCTGTTCCATGAGGCACAGCTGAAGGAACTGTTTGGCCCACTTATCTTTCCGTTCTGTGTTCTCCTGCATTCCCAGGAAATTGACTTTTATAGGTTGCCTCACTACATTCGCTTAGGCTCTGGCTTCTGATGGGAGGCAGGTAAGAGGAGACACAGATGGCAAATTAGAGGACAGGAAGATTGAGAAGTTGGAGCAGTCATCTCTCCTGGCATCTTCAATGTTTAGGCAGTGGCTGTGTTCTTCTATAGCTAGGATTCTTAGCTTCAGTTTTATTGAGATTTTGGGCTGAACAATTCCTTATTGCAGCGGTCTGTCCTAGGCATTGTAGGGTATTTTGTAGCATCATTGGCCTCTGCCCACTATAACCCCATAGCATCCTCCCCCACAGGTTGGGTCAACCAAATACATCTGTAAACATTGCTAGTGTTCAGTGGGGGACAAAATTGTCCCCAGTTGTGATCTTAAAAGCTTGCAAGCAACCATCTAGATGCAACAATGGGTCTTCTCCTCATCCAGAGCAAAGAAGAATGAGGAAAACCAAAGATTCATGGAAATAGTTAGTTCAAGTAACTCATACACCATGCAATCCTCAGCCTGTATGACTATGAGACCAGAAGAACTAGATGATGCCCAGCTATCACTGTCAACCACTCCAAGGGGGATCTATGTAGGAGATCCTGGATAGAGAAGGGGAACAATGTAGAACAAAACTCAAAATCATTTTGGAGGAGGGAGGGACTAGATTTGCTGGTCTGATAGAGCCTGATGGAACCACTGAGACTACGGCCTCTAGTTGCCCTTCAGGTCTGGAATTGAACCCATACCTGTGGCTTCCAGACAAACACAAGTCAGGTTAACATCTACACTAGGTAGATACACTCCTTGGAGAGAACAATCATGGGAGAATAGAAAGACTGTGTATGCACAGGAACATAGCTCAAGGGGCAGGAGTACATGGAAGGATGGACACAGGGAAGAGGTAATTATAGGGAGGAAGTGGGAGGGGAGCTGTTACACTGTGGTAAATTGTAGTCAATGTCATGAGACAAAGTGTATGTAAGGAAAGTGAATTTGCTCGGTAAACTTTCACCCAAATCACTATTAAAAAAAAAAAAAATTGTCTCCAGTTGAGAACCACTGCCTACACCACTGTAGCTAGTTATGTCTTAACCCACTGAGTGTGCCACTGCAATGGGGCCTTGAGATGCCTGCGTATCAGCATACATGCACGTTTTTGATGGTTACCTGCCATCGAGTGGATTCCGACTCACGGTGACTCCATGTGTGCAAAGCAGAACTGCTCCACAGGGTTTTCAAGGCTGTGACCTTTGGGAAAAAGATCAGCAGGCCTAACTTCCGAGCCATCTCTGGGTGGGCTTGAACCACCAACGTTTCAGTTAGCAGTCTAGCACTTAACCGTTTGTGCCCCCAGGAACTCCTTGTGCTCATCGGTCTAGCTTCTCCTTATGAGTAATGGAGGATGTGTGTGTCTTAAAGTAGACTGTGAACTTCCAAAAGGCAGGGGCCAGGGCTTACACATTTAGCAAACCTCCACTCAGGAGGCTTCTAGCATCATGTCGCCACCACCAGAAATTTCTTCTAGGAGTCTAACTGGAATCCCACTGGCTTTGGTGGGAGCCTCTCCCCCTTGGCTACTCCCTCATTGGAAGCGGAGCACAGGCAAGAGCTCAACCCACTCCATCCCTCGCCTCTCTTTTTAATGACTGCTCACGTCTGTGTGCAATTTCCTCCTAGGGACTGAAAGGCCTCACAGGCTTCTGAATCGGCACAAGTGCCCTGTGGTTAACCCGTGGCTGGCAGCAAACGCTGCCATCTCCAGGATGCACAATCGCCTCTAAATGAGGTCTGCCTTTGCCTTCATTTAAGGACTTTAACAATTGCTTTTGTCCCTTGGAAATATAACTTTCAAGATAAACTGCTCTCCAATCAGTAAACTTGTGTGCCAGTTTCCTTCGGAAGCTCCCTAAGGAGGCACCAGGCCCCTCCTGGGAAGGCAAGAGGACAGCAGAGGTGGCAGTCACTGCCATTCTACAGTCCCTGCTTACTTTCCTAATCCCTGCAGAGGCTGAGGCTGGAGGTAGGCTAGGCCCTTGGAAGGCAGCAGAAAATGGAGCACTTGGTCTGGTTTGCCTCTACCCTGAAAGTGTCATCAGTATTTAAAGTTTGCATCACTGCCCTACTGTCACCACCAGTGTCCCATACAGGCCATGGGGGCAGGGTAAGACAAAAAGTGGCCCAAATGGTCCCACAAGCGTGTCCCAGTGAAGCCAGGTATAAAGCACTCTCAGTTATATGTAGACACTGGCATGGGTTCTCCAGTTCCAGAACTGTACCCACTGCTGCTCACCAGGTCTTGGGGCTCATAGTGGACTTAGGATATGGGGTCAGAACGCTGCCTTCACATTCCATCATGCTGCCTGTCTTTGCCAAGTTAGATGTGCCGAGGGGACTACAGTGGGGTGGTCGGGAGAACTCTGCTCCTGACCCCCAGGAAGCAGGTGCTGGCAGAGCTTTCCAAAGAACGCAAACACATAATGGATTTTCTGCCTCAGTCTCCCCAATTATCCTGCCAGTTTCTGCTGAGACTGCAAGATGATTGACAGGACCCTGATGCTGCTGGGTTTCCTCCTAGGACTTTCTTAGAGCCTGAATCCTATGCTTATCCCTCCAGCCTCTGGCAATTCCATCATCACTGAGCTCCATCCTTGAAATCAGTCAGCCCTGGGCTGCCTTGGAAAAAAAAAAAAAAAAAATCACATCACAACTCTGGGCTCAGTTGCTTCATGTGTAAAACAAAGTTGAACTTCGTATCCACGCCCAGTTTTTTTTTTTTCAAGTGTAATTTGCATTCAGTAAAATACACAAATCTTTGATATGCAGCTAGAGGGGCTTTTATATGTGTACATGCACATAGGCAAACTGGTATACAGAGTACTCAGGCCCACCTTCCCAGAAAGTAGCCATGTTCCCCATCCCAGGTAAGACCATACTTTCACCATGTAACCATTACTCTGACTTTTATCAGCATTTGTTTTTCCTGCTTTTGAACTTCATATTAATGGAATCATATAGTATGCACTCTTTTGCACCCAACACTGTTAGTCAAACAAAGTGTTTAGATTATCCTAAACTTTTGAGTGTACCAAACAGCTTGCCCTCTTCTACTGCTAATTAAAGGAGTCCGGGTGCTACAGTGGTTCAATCCCTAACTACTAATGGACCTACAGGCAGCATCCTGATACATGGACAAAAGACTGAAGTTGTCAAAGACTTCACGTTGCTTGGTTCTACAATCAACGCCAATGGAAACAGCAGTCAGGACATCAGATGACATATAGCACTGGGCAAAT
>NW_006921607.1:21057619-21059050 GCF_000298275.1 Orycteropus afer afer
CATGTTGTCAGAAGGGACCATTCCCTGGAGAAGGATGTCATGCTTGGTAAGGCAGAGGGTTGACAAAAGAGGGAAAGGCCCTCAGTGAGATGGACTGACACGGTGGCAGTGGCAATAGGCTCAAATATAGCAAGAATCGTGGAGCTGGCTCAGGACCGAATAGTGTATCATTCTGCTGTGCATAGGGTCGCTATGAGTCAGAGACAACTTGATGGCACCTAACAACAACTAATGGAAAGGTTGGCAGTTTGAACCAACCAGCCCCTCTACAGGAGAAAGATATGAAAGTCTGCTCCTGTAAAGATTATATAACTCTGAAAACCCTGTGGGACAGTTCTACCCTCTCCTATAGGGTCACTATGAGTCAGTGTCAACTTGATGGCAATAGTTTTTTTTATTATTATTATTATTATTGCTAAGTAGTATTCTATTGTATAAGGAGCTCTGGTGGCATAGTGACTAATGCATTTGACCATTAACCAGAAGGCTGGCTGTTCAAACCCACCAAGCACTCCTTGGAAGACTGGGCAATCTAATTCCATAGAGATACTGTCTCAGAAACCCAAAGAGGGTGTGAGTCGGAATCGACTCGGCAGCAGTGAATTTAATTTGGTTTTTGGTTTTATTTCATTGTATAGACATACTATCATGACTTTTTTATACATTCTCTTGTTGATGGCCAATATGACTATTTTGGGCCATTATGAATAAGCTATTAGGAACATTCTTATGCCAGACTGTGTGTGGAGATATGAGGTGTGCACTCGTTTCCCTTGAGTTCATTCTGAAATCCAGTCCTAGGAGTTAAATTCATCCCATACCTGAGTTCACCACCAGCATATTTTGCGTTCTGTTAGAAACGCCACCAGATGTTCCACAAGCCTCTGAGACTCATCATATGCTATAGAGTGTCTGTCACCGTGATAACCTGGCCCTGATGATCCGCCAGCCTCAGTGCTAAAGCTGCTTTCCCAGGGTCGCAGTCCCGTCACCCTGGACTTCTTCAATTCTCCGAACATGTCTTGTTCTTTCTCTTCTCCTGGCCTTTAGAGTAAAGACAGATGATTTCATCATTCTTCATAGGGAAATGGATTCCAGAGAAATTAAAGATGTGCCAGCAAAACAAGATAAATGATAAAAATGCTGGAATAAAATACAAAGAATATTTTCATATTCTGGCTTTGGTGCTTGTAGTGAATTGCTTGATATAGCCCTTCTAGCCATTGTCCTCCATCCTGTGATGTATGGTAAATCCTATTATCCATGCCTGTTTGGGGTGGTGGTAGTTAATTAAGGTCAGGCGTCAACTTGGCTGGGCAGCTGGTAGTAGTCATTTCCTATAATGACTGGCAATCGCCTCTGTGGTGGGATTTGCCTTGAGCTGCTGATTGTTAAAGCCATCCACTTGGGTTATTTCTGTTGGAGCAATGC
>NW_006921607.1:21067045-21069068 GCF_000298275.1 Orycteropus afer afer
TAAAAAAAAAAAATTTGAAAAACATTGTTATGTGACATTGAATCAATTCTGACTCACAGAGACCCTATCTGACAAACCACAACTCATCCATAAAGTTTCCTAGGCTGTAATCTTTATGGGAGCAGATTTCTAGGTCGTTCCATCCATGGAGTACCAGGCAGGTTTGAACACTGACCTTTTGGATAGTAGTTGAGTGTTCAAGCATCGTACCACCCGGACTTCTTAGTAATATATTGATCTCTAATATGCAAAGGGCTCTTGCAAAACAGTCACAAATGTTGAAAATCACAAGAGCAAAAAGAGGCAGAGAGGAGCAGCAGCAGCAACTGGCAATATAAAGATTCCATAAATAGGAGAAGGTGGTCAACATTATGACTTAGAACACATTAAAACAAGCTATTATTTTTCTTGTTTAACTGATTAGCAAAGACTAAAACTTGTTAGTATTCAGGTAGATGACAGTCTTGGAAAATTAGATTTCTCATATCGTCGCAATGGCATTATAAGCCAATGCCCTTTCCAAGAATACAATCCTATGATAAGCCACAAAAAAAAAAAAAAAAAATTAAATGTGATCAGGTAATTCAATTTATAAGAATAGATTTTAAAGATATAATTGGACAAGTACACAGAGACATGTACAAGGCTGTTTGTAACAAATACTCATCAACTTAAAAAAAAATCAGAAGCAACTCAAGTCTCCAAGAATGTAAGAGTAGTTCGATGAATTATGGTATATCACATCGAGACACACAGCTTCCAGTGGTACATATATATAATGGAATGCTATGCAGACAGTAAAATGCTTGGGTAAATATAACATCATTACAGATGCTTGTTTGTATTATTTTGAGAGAATAAAGCAGATTGCAAAAAATAATTCAAGATATGAATCCATTATTGTAAATTTGTGTGTATATGTGTTTACATTTCCACAGCCTGTGTTTATTCTGGGTAGGCTAACTTCTTTAATCTCAGAGGCTTATAGCAACACATTTTGTTCCTATCAAGGCCAGATAGAGGTCTGCAGTGAGGCTGTGTTTCACTTGGTCACTGAAGACACGAAGCTTCTTTTATCAGTGGCTCCCTGTCCCCTAGGGTCTTAAAGTCCTCCATGGGGGCCTCCACAGCTGGCCATCAAAAAGGGAGAGAGTGGGTGTGGAAATTGAGGAATGGTGGCTGTACAGGCCAGAGCTACAGTGGTACAGAGTTTGTATGTACTATTGGCTAAAACTTAGCCACATGGCTGCCCCTAGCTGCAAAGGAGGCTGGGAAATGTAACCTGGGTTTCAGAAGTCTGGCTAGAAACATTGGGGGTTGCAAGGGGCTGAACTGTTGTCATTGTTGGGTGCTGTGAAGTAGATCCTGATGCACAGTGACCACGTGACAAAGCAGAACTGCCCTACAGGGTTTTCTTGGCTGTAATCTTCAGAGTAAATCACCACGTCTTTGTCCTGTGGAGTCACTGGGTGGGTGCAAACCACCCAACTTTAGGTTAGTAGTCAACCGTTTAAATGTTGCATCACTTGGATTCCTTCAGGTAAATTGAATAACGGATCCTAAAGATACCCAGTTCCTAATCCTGGGACCTTTGAGTATTACTTTATAAGGCAAAAGAGACTTTCCAGATACGATTAAGTTAAAGATTCTGAGATGGGTAAAGTATTATTGATTATTCAAAACCAAACCCACTGTCATCAAGTTGATTCCAACTCACAGCAATCCTACAGGACAGAGAGAGAAGAACTGTTCCATAGGGTTTCCAAGGCTTTAAATCTTTATGGAAGCAGACTGCCTTATCTTTCCCCAACAGAGCAGCTGGTGGGTTTGAACCACTGACTTTTTTCTTGGTTACCAGGTGAGTTCTAAATGTAATCTTAAGTGTCCTTAAAACGGAGAGGCAGAGTTGCTTCTGCGTCGTGGTGCTGCTTGTGTGTGGAGCCCCGTGCGGTCTTTTTGCCAAGATGCCCGAGGAGACCCAGACCCAGGACCAGCCCATGGAGGAGGAGGAGGTGGAGACGTT
>NW_006921607.1:21070938-21086184 GCF_000298275.1 Orycteropus afer afer
TGACATGAGACAAAGTATATGTGAACTGCTGTATGAAAAGTGAATTTACTCTGTAAATCTTCACCCAAATCCTAATAATAAAAAAAAAAAAAACGGAGAGGCAGAGGCATATTTGACACAGGAGAAGGCAGTATGATGACTGATACGAGATGCTGGCTTTGAACACAGAGGTCAAGAGCTGAGGAATGCAAGGCCCACAGCTCTATACCCTGGAAAAGGTAAGGAAAGGGATTCTCCCAGAGAGCCTCTGCAGGGAGAGCATCCTGCTGGGGCCTCAATAACCTGTGACCCCCAAACCTGTAAGAGAACAGATATGTGTCGCTTCAAGACCCCCTGGTTTGTGGTAATTTGTTACAGCAGCCACAGGAAGCTAATGCAGACATCAAGTTTTCTTTCTTTTACTCTCTGCATTCTCTTTCCTTCCACTCCCCTCATTGAAGTTCCCCCAAAGGGCAGGTATAACTTTTTAAATAAGGAAGAAAAAAAGCACAATAAAGCTATTTCCATTTTGATGGCACACAGAATCAGGCCTAGTCCTCTGCTGAGGGTCAACTGATATCTTGGTGCCATGGAGTCTCTTTGTCTGGGCTGGGAGAGGCCAGTACTTGAGAGGAAGGAGGTCCTGGGACATCCCTCAGTGGCCCCTCATGTCCCAAATGACAAGCTACCAGCACCTGCAGCAGCTCAGAGTCAGCCCAGCCTGTTGCAACCCTCCCTGGGCCTGTGAGGCCTCCAGTTCTCCAGCAGGAAGCCAGCCCCCTGCTGCTTCCTGACAGGGCCTGTTCTTGTCAGCCCAGGCACAGAAGCCCATCCCATCACTCAGACGAATACTGTCCCCACACCACCATTTGTCACTGTCAGCCTAAGAAGCAATTACATTCCATCCAGCCGGAAATAAACAGACACCAACCGCACATGTGAGATGACAGGCAGACATGCTGTCTCAAATGCACACCCATCCCCATCATGCCCAGCTGCGATGGAGCATGCGCATAGTGCAGCCCAGAGCCTGGTGGGAAAAGCCAGTCGACATGGGGTCCTTAGAGATCCTCGCTCACCACTTGCTTGTTGCAAGGAGAATGAAGGGATTGGGGAAAAAAGTCTTTCTCCCAAACTCAACAGTTGTAAAACTTCATATAAAATGCTCTTAAAGAAATGTGTGAAATTTAAGCCGCATTGCCATGGTCCATCCTGTAAGCTGGTCTGTTGTTTGAAGGCCTTGTGGATCAGGGGGATAAGCACAGGTTGGTGTGGACACCCAGGCAGACCTGGGGTTGAGTTCCTGCAGCACTTGTCTAGGCAGTCCCAAGTGTGGCCTGCAACTTTCCTACCTGTTGAACGGCAACAACAGCATTTGCCCTTCGTCTCTGCTTCTATTAATGCAACTTCCTCTTCTTTGAATATACTTCCATGTCCTATTCTTGGAAATATCTTGGAACTTCCACGTTGATACCTAGCTCTCTACCAAATCCATTCTGCCCTTTCATAGCATACAGCTAAGTTGGAAAGCAGGTACCCAGCTAGAGGCTCTATTTCCCTCCTGCTGAGTGAAATGTACAGGGAAGTAAAGTATACTCCTCTTCAGGCTCAGCCCTCAAACACCTCCCCTGTGTCCCTCCATGCTCATTCTTTCTTTTGACTGGTTGAGTGGACCATGACCACCTTGGAAGATGTGGAGGATGGCATGACCCCTGTGCACTGAAGTGGCCCCTAACTGACTGAATAAAAGACCATTCACATCCATCCAGAGTGAGTAAATGGTAAACTTCACTGAACACAATGTGATATCCTGGATTGGGTCCTCAAACAGAATAAGCACGTGAGTGGAAAGCTATGGTGAAATCCAAGCAAAATCCGATGTTAGCAGATAATCACCTACTGATGTTAAAACTAGTTTTAACAAACAGATCTTTTTTGTTACTGTTAGGAGAAGTACCCCCCCACACACACAGCTATCATTTTGTCATGTTGGGCTGGCTTGGGTGCTGCTCATCTGCTGTGCAAACTATGCTACTGGTTCAAATACCAGCAGTGTCACCCATGGTGGACAGGTTTCAGCAGAGTTTCCCAACTGTGACAGACTACAAAGAAAATCCTAGCGACATACATTTGAAAATTAGGCAATGAAAACCATATGAAACACATCAGACACTGTTTGACATAGTGCTGGAAGATGAGCCCCCTAGGTTGCATTACACAACAGCTGCAACAATGCACTCAGACATGCCAACTGTCATGAAGATGGTGCAAGACCAGGCAATGTTTCTTTATGTTGTACCTAGGGCTGCCATGAGCCAGAGTCAACTGATGGTGACTAACCACAGCCTCGCCAAATGAAGGCACTTTTCTTCATCTACCAAACTTCCAGCCACATTTCAAGACTCATCTTTGGCACGATTTCCAGTCAGAAGCTTTCTGTGGTTCCCAGCAAGTGAGCTACCTCTCCACTCTGCATTTCCTTCCTCCCTTTCATGTTCAACAGGAGCCACTAATAGACCCACCCGTTTTGTAAACCAGACTCCAGGTTCCTTAGAGTCAGCAGCCTTGTCTCTTTACAGCTGCAATGTTCCTAGCAGTGCTCAGAAATATTTGTCCAATGAGTTAATGTCAGCCTCACCCATTTGTTGTGAACATTTACTGCAACAACCAGAATGAAACTGCTTCATTAACTCTGAAACACTCCACAAATGTAGGGATGATTAATCAGTTGCAAAGTATTTATTGAACACCAGGTCTGCTTTACAGTTGTGATATATTTTTCTGGTGGCCTACAGTGCCTGCATTGATACACGGTTCTTGGGCTCATTACTGTGATTGTCTTAATTAGTATTGATGCAGGAAAATGGCTTAAATAGTCAATTTGGTGTCCTCCATTGAACACCCAAAGTCATTCAATGTAGGACTTCCCATTTTCTGAGTGCCTACTGGGTGCCAAACAAGTTGGTGGGGGGTTGGGTTTCACACCTATTATTTCATTGAATCCCAAAAGTACCCTCCAAGGTTGGTATTATTATCCTCCACTTTAGAGGTGAGAAAATGGAGGAGAAGAGAGAGTAAGTGATGTGTTTACTGTTGCTCACTTTGTAAGTGGAGCTGGGTCTCCAAAGTCCACCTATAAGCCACTTCCTTTCAAAACAGCATCTTGATACATGATTGATTGCCAACTTTCACTAAGAACTGTCATAAAAATAAATCCAATTTCTCCTATACCCCTCTGAGTTGGATCTCAAATAAAAGCTGAGCTCCAGGACTCAAGTAAACTACCATAGACTCAAGTTCAGTTGTCAAAACTGGGGCTTGAAGAAAGAGGTGCCCCATCGACGCCTGGTGCTGGTTCATCCACAGAGGGCTGTCTAAGCTGCCAAAACCAGGATCCTTCAAGTGTCCTGAAGTATCTTGGAACAATCACAACATTTCAGTTCTTGCTATGTGCCAGTACCACACTAAGCACTGAGGTTAGCTCTTAAAACCCTGACAATGATCTTGGGAGGAGACTCTCCTATTATTCCTATTATTACTCTTCTTTCAGGAAGTTAGGCAATGCCTACTGTGAACAAATAATTTGCCATGTAATTAAATGCCCAATGGCTCCTTTATCAATTGATTGCAAGCTATTTGAGGGCAGGGATAAAGCCTGCCCTGTTCATCTTTGTATCTAAAGTGCAAATTACAAAATCCTGCATGTTTTTGTTGTTATGTGCCATCGAGTCAGATCCAACTCACAGTGACCCCTCCTTAGGTTTCTGAGGCAGTAACACTATGGAAGTAGATTGCGCTGTCTTCCTCCTGAGGAGTGGCCGGTGGGTTTGAACCACCAGCCTTCTGCATACACTAGGTGCTCAATAAATAGCTGCCGAGTAAACCAATGAAATGAGTAAGTCCCAAGAAATCTAGGGGACAGCAGTATCTATGGAAGATCCTACATGACTCATTTAATGATTTATGCCTTCACATGATTATTAGCCAAATGCCGAAGCCTGCACTGCACCCATCATCCCACCACTGCCTGTTCCCCTCCATTCAGCTTCTTCCTTTACTGCGTTCCCTCAGAGGCCCCCAGCCATAGATCTCAAAGGTGCTAGGTTCTCTTCAGACCCCTCTGGGATACAGTCATCGTGTTCTTGGTAGGAAAAAGCACAGGACCCCTTCACCCATGTTCTTTGACACCTTATCAAAGGCCCTGAGGTAGCGTGGCTTGTGCTCAAGATCTCACAAAGTCCTCCATGAAAACAAACCCTTCTGTCATTCACCAGGGCCCTCTCCTAATCACCATCTCTTCTGTCTTCCTTCTACACCATTCCTTCTTTTCTCTGGGAGGACCCTTTTTCTCCCATGGGTATCGACTTATGCTATAAGATGCCTGATGTTATGGATTGAACTGGTCTCCCCAAAATGTGTATTTCCTGTTCCCTGTACCTGCAGATGTGATCTTGTTAGATAACAGAGTTCACTCTGTGTATGTTAATGAGACCATACAAACACAGAGTGCGAGTCCTAAACCTAATATACTCCTGAGTTATAGAAACATCAGAACACACACAAAGACACATACACTTGTGAAAGACAGATGTCATACAAGGATCATCTACAAACCAAGCAATCAAGAAATGCCCAGGACTACAGCAAAGAATCAACATGACCAAGACTCTGACTTGGACTTTTAGCCTCCAGAACTATGAGAAAATAAATGCCTGTTCTTTAAAGACACCCACTGGTAGTATTTGTGTTACAGCCATACTAAGTAACTAGGACATCCAAGAAGGCACGACACCAGCTAATTAGTTCAGCAGAATATTCACACTCTAAGTCGAAGTTTAGACTCATGTAGGACACTGGCTATCTATCCATTGTGAGATTTCTACAAACTTGTATCATAGGTTTGGGAGATGTTTGGGGCTGAGGAGGAAGAACAATATCCTTCACTGCAAGGATGCCTCACAGTCCCATACCAGTGTGCAAGCCTTGGTGAGCAGAGCATGCAGTCAACCCCCACCCTTGGCTGGGGTCTTTGTGCAACACATACATTGCACAATCTTACACAGTGGCCTGGCTTTACTGAATGCCTACTATGTGCAGGAAGCCTATTCAGGACTTCATTAGAGCCCCTTAGTATAAGCCCCCACCACCCATCTGTCAGTTTGCTGTACTGGGATGGCTTGCATGTCACTATGATACTGGAAGCTATGCCACAGGTATTTCAAATATTGGTATGGTCATCCATGATGGACAGGTTTCAGCAGAGCTTCAAGACTCAGACAGATTAGGGAGAAAGGCATGGTGACCTGCTTCCAAAAATTAGCCAATGAAAACTTGATGGATCACAACAAAGCACTGTCTGACTTGGTTGCTTTGGGCACATTATTGGGAGTGATCAATCATCATGTTTGGTGAAGTGGACCAGTGAGGGTCACCCTAGGCAAGGGAGATTGGCAAAATAGCCACAACATTCTGGCAATTGTGAAGATGATGCAGGACCAGGAAATATCTTCTCTTCTTTTACGTGAAGTCACCATGGGTCAGAGTCTACTCAAGGACAGCTTTCCATTTATCTATCTAGTATAATCCCTAGTAGCATCCATGCTTTCCTTTGTATTATTTATGACAATCTTTCATTAATTTTGTGCATTCACATTTCATCTACTTAATATCTGGCATGCTTACTAGGTACTACCTTGTATGGGGTTCCTCATTCAAAACTCTATGTCTAGCAACCAGCAGAAAAACTAGCACATAGCACATGCTTCCCTCTTAGACCCCCAAATAGCAGTTGTATAGAAGAATTAGGTGGTAGATCACACAACTCAACTGCCTTGAAATTTTTACCCTTCCTTTTCAGATGACTTTCTGGTTCTCCCCACTAAGGGATGGCATCTATTTCCCCATTGCTTAACTTTAGGCTTGACCCCATGACCTGCTGTCATGATTAGAATGAGACGTGATAATATGACAGTTTGGAGATTGGTCCTCTGTAAGCCTTACATATTTCCACTCACTCCTTGTGTTTCTGCCTTCACTATAAGGAGATCATGCCCTGGCCAGCTCACTGGTCCCAAGAGGAGAAAGGAAGATCCTAGAACAGATTCTGATCTGCAGAAGTACATCAGGAAACAGAGCCCACCCAGCTGACCCACCTCCAGTCCACCCACAGTTGTGTAAGTAAATTCACTGTGAGCATCCAACCTGTACAAACACATGCTAAATGCTCATTGATATATGCCACTGAGAGGTTGTGCTTGAGCACTTGTGTAGTAATAGCTGACCTAGGAACTCTGATGGAGTAGTGCCCTAAGGCACTGGACTGCTAACTAGAAGGCTGGAGATTCAAACCTACCAGCCACTCCTCAGAAGGAAGATTGGGCAATCTACTTCCGTAGATATAGTGCCTTGGAAAACCCAGGAGGGGTCGCTATGAGTCAGATCCAACTTGATGGCAGTGGTTATGAAAATTAATATGCCCATGTTGTAGAGCAGATAACGGAGGACAGACAAGAGCAGTAATTTGCTCAATGTTTCACAGTAAGGGATGAAGGTAGTATTTAGACTCAGAGCTATCTGTCTCTAAAATTGATGTGCTTCTCTTTGAAGGCCATCACATTCAGCAACACAACCATGGCTTCTGGCACTCTGTCTGACCCTCAGTCGGGGCTCAGTAAACATCTGTTGAGGACTGGATAGATGAGGGTGAGTGTGTTCATCCTCTGGAAAGCTCATTTACACACCGCAGGACGTCGAGCATGTGTCTTTAGCGTCTGGGGCATTTCTCCCATCTGTACGTCCCAGAGGTAGTTTAGAGGTGACCCCTGGGCAGATGCTCTAGTGAGTCTGAATATTATACCTAGAAACTGCTTGTCCTTGCTGAGCAGCAACTATCCTTGACTCCAGAGCTCTACTCAGCACATCCATATTCCTCATTTTAATGTGTAAATGCCATTCCAAATAAGCAACCAGATCCACCAGGCAGGGGAGCGCCAGGTGATTAATGTATCTCTCAGGTGGTGAAAACCACTTAATCTTCAGCTGCAAGTTTCTGACTCCACCAAACACAGCTCTAATCACCCACAAATGCACTGCCTGATGGGCCTTTATTGCTTAATTACCAAGGTGAGAGGCTCGTAATTAATAAGCCATTTACTCCTACAGTTAGATGTTTCCAGGAAATGGCACCAAAGATTTTCCAAGGAAATTCACATTATCCATCATCTTACTCTGCAAAATCTAGTACCTCAGTTGTATATACCCAATGCCTATCACCATGGTTCTCCAACTTTTTTTTTGAAGGGTTCCTGCAACTAATTTAGAGAGACAAGGCGAAAGACCCCACAACTTATTTACTCCTCTCAGACTCACTTTCTAACAGCCAATGAATTTGGTGATGCATTAAAAACTGGATGGAGAGAGTTATCAAAATTGTCACAATGTAGCAATTACACAAGGACAATTCTCTAGGCCTCTTAATTAATGCAAGAAAAGGAGTTATTGAAAATTACCACTAATTTAGGACCACACTGATGATCCATAAGAAAATGCCCCTTTTGAAAATTGTAGAGATTCCAACTATCATTAAGCGTGCAAGTCCAGTGGGACCTTTCTAAGGTTTCTGGGCATTGGTGAAGCAGTCAATAATTTTAGCAGAATAATGAATTAAGAGACCTCAGAAAGCTCTGCTAATGAACTCACTTTAGTTCAAGAATACAAATTTACATTGCGTTTATAAGCCAGGTGACTTGGTGGGTTACTAATAAGCAGCTTTAACTATATATAAAAATGAACATCTATGGAACCAGCTTCTTGGATAGTATTGACACACAGTTCTAATGATGATCATTTGTACATACTGCCCAGTGATCCTTGCTTGGATTCACCAAGTCAGGTCTGCTTTAAGTTCAAAGTGTCTCGAGAATCCAAATCTTTCCATTTCTCCCACTCCAGGTTCTCTTTCTTTGCCAATGCAATTGATTTTTTTAAATCAGTGTGTTTATTATAGAAAAATTTGGGAAATGCATAAAGTTAGAAATGAACAAATAAACACCAAAATGAAACTAACAAATAATAACCAGATAAAACAAATGTTAACCATTATTTCCTTCCAATGTTGCTTATTCGTAATTGTTCATGTATTTTACATGTTATGCAAAGCATAATATTTATTCACATTTGCATACTGTTTTCTACCAAATATTATAGCATCAGCATAGTCTACATTATTAGCAGTTCTTCATAAACATTTTAATGGTGGCAGATGTGAGGAGGGGAATAGATTATTTAACCATTTTCTTCTATGGGATGTTGTTTCATGTTGGTTCCATGCTGGTTCCAACTTTCATTATTACTAGCAATGCTGTGATGAGTATGGTGGTAGGCAGACTAATGCCCACTCTCAAAAATAAATGTACATGTCCAAATCCCTAGAATCTGTGAATCTGTTACCTTACAAAAAAGGGACATTGGAGATGTGATTAAATCCTGAGATGGGGTGATAAATTATCTAGGAGGGCCCAATGTAATCACAAGAGGGCTTATAAGTAAGAGACGGAGGAGAAGCTCAAGGGGAAGGATAGGAAGAGGGGTCAGAAAAGAGAGCAATAAAGGAAGACAGAGGGAGAGAGAGGGTTAAGCAGAAAGAAGGCTAAGGGAAAGGAGGTATTTAAAGATGTAAGATATGACTGCCTTTGAAGATAGAGAATGGAATGGTAAGCCAAGGAATGCCAGCATCCTCCAGAAGGTGGTAAAGGTAAGGGAATGGATTCTGCCCTAGAGCCCCCAAAGGAACACAGACCTGCTGATACTTATACTTTAGCCCAGTAGGACCCATTTCATACTTCTGACCTTGGAACTGTAAGATAGTTAATTCATGTTCTTTAGCCATTAAATTTGTGGTAACTAATACAATAATGGGACTTCTGGTGGCATAGTGCCTAACTACTTACCAGAAGGCTGGTAGTTCAAATCCACCAGCCACTCCTCGGAAGGAAGACTGGGCAATCTACTTCTGTAGAGATATTGGCTCGGAAACCCAAGGAGAGGTTGCTAGGAGTCAAATCAACTCAACAGCAGCGAGTTTTGGTTTTGGTTTAATAATAAGAAACAAACACAAATACCTTTGTGAATAAAACTGTTTACATAGTTCAAATTTCTATTAGGACAGATTTCCAGAAGAAGAATTACAGGGTCAAAGGGTGTGACTATTTGAGCTCTTGATAGATGCTGCCTAAGTACTTCCCAAGAGGTTGCACGGCACCTTTACTAGATGTCCTAGGAGGAGGACCCCAAGACCCAAGGAGGTCATCCATTTCTTTCCATCTTCACTGCCAGCGCCTTGCCCACACCACCACCACCTCCCCTCTGAAGACTGCTCTGGCCCCTCTACTTGGTAGAAAGTGTTATCCTCACCCCTATCCCCAATCAAGGTCTAGATAAAGTATCTCCAGTATACAACTAATGGCCCCTCACTCTGAACCAGGCCCCAAACTTCCCAATGGGAATCAATGTGTTTATTACCGAAAAGTCTGGGAAATGCAGAGATTTAGAACTCAACAAATAAATACACACAACTCAATTACCAGCTAAAACAAATGTGAGTCATGATTGCCTTCCAATCTTGTTTGTTCATAATTGCACAGCTTTTTCTGGAAGAACACAGCTGTCTGGGCCCAGAGAGGGATCTGTCTTGTCAATGAAAAAGGTGGCATTAGACATTGTAGTGGTGAGAAATTAAGCCATTGTTGGTCAGTCCAAGACTCAGAAATTCTAGTTGGTAGCTTGGGAGCCTGTGTTTTTGAAAATATACATACATGTACATATATATGTATTCAATTGCAGTCTAACTGACTACATACAAATCATGGCAACCCTCCATGTATCTGAGTAGAACTGTGCTTCATAAGACTTTCAATGGCTGGTTTTTTATTTTATTTATTTTTCTTTTTTTGAAGTAGACTGCTAGGCCTTTCTTCCAAGGTTTGTCTGGGTAGACTCAAAACACCAAACCTTTTGGTTAGCAGCCAACCATGTTAACTATTAGCATCACCCAGGGTCTCTGGGTGTGGGGCTCAGGGAGCATTTACCAGGTCAATACCCCACAGTTCAAGGTTTGCCTTCACTAGACCCTACACTCTTCCTTCCTTCTTTTCAAATCTTTTATGGCAGTGCTAGAAGCAGGGACCAACACAACCCCATTACCATCATGGTGGTCTCAGAGGGGAGCACTATGAACTCCTTGCATCCAACTGGCTGAGGGCAATATGGGCTCCAAAGCTGGGGAAGTTCTGAGCCTGCAGATGTAGGCAGGGGCTGCAAAGCCAGCCAGAACTTCACAGCCCAGTCTCTGACATTTCCTAGTTAGTTGTGGAGCTGTGGCAGCCAGTATTTTATTTAAGACACTCACGGTTTACAGTTAAAAACCCGTGAGTCTGAACAAATTCTTTAACCAGAAATTCCCTGCAAAGGGCGGTGCAGTCTTCACCATTTCCATCATGTGTTCAGTCAAAAGGGTATTGGGGACATAATTGTACATTATCACTATTGACATTTTCCAGCCTACTCCACTTTGGTTAAAAAGTGGGTGCCCAAAAATGCCACTTAATAACTCTGGGCATCATGAAAATGTCACTTTGACAAGCAGAAAAGTGGATTTACACACCCACCAAAGGTGACCTGCTTAGAAAGAGACAGCAAGGATTGTTCCCTGGCCTCAAAGACAGACAGCACAGCCTCTGTCCCTGCAAGTTACTGTTATAGCAGCAGGTGGAAGACAGAGGAAGAGCAAGAACAAATGGCCCCAGGAAACAAAGACAGCAAATGTTCAGAATCCAAAGGGCAGCATCAGCCCGGGTATTACCCAGCCCACGAGAGCAGGCTCATGTGGACAGAAAGGCTGCTGGGACTTCTGAAACATGGCTAGGGATGGGATGAGGGGAGGCAAGGGAAAAGGGACTGCTTGGCTCAGGGCTAGATCCAGAACTGGATCCAATTCTGGTCCCAGATGGGGGCTTGGTTTTGGAAGAGCAGTGAAACACTATCGGAGTTATAGCTAGGAAGGGAGGATAGGGCCCAGTTTCCCAGGAGAGGAGACTGGGAGGACTCAGGGAAAGAGTCAGTGTCCAGTGAAGACACTAAGAAACCAGACACAGAGGAGAGCAAGGCTAAAGGATGGTTGAATGGAATGAACCAACTTTGTTTCCATTTCCTGGGTTTCCATCCCAGCAACTGGCACCAATATACAAAACCGGAAGTCACCCTCAAATCTTCCTCCTCCCTCACCTTCCCCAGTGGCTTGCATTTAACCCAGGGTCAGCAAATATTTTCTGTAAAGGATCATACAGCAAATATTTTAGACTTTTCAAAGCTAAAAGCTCTTTCTCATAACTACTCAATTCTGCCATTCTAGTAGGAATGTGTTCAAATAAAGCTTTATTTACACAAAAACAGAGAGTACACCAGATTGGCCCAGAGCCTCTAGTTTTCCGATCCTTGATGTAACAAATTGCCAAGGCCCATCAAATTTTACCTCCTAGAGATTTTTCAGATCTGCTCACTCCTCTCCAGCCTTCTCATCTACCCCACTTGCCCAGTCCCAACCCTCTCTTAACCACAAGGGCCACCTTCCTGTTCATTCTTTCACCTGTGTCACCCAGCAGCCAGAGTGAGCATCTTCAAACATGCCACTGTTCTACTTAAATTCTTCACAGACCATTGTTTCTCAGTAAGATCACTCCTCTTGACTGAGTAGCCAGCAATAGGACAAAATGGCTCATATTCACCCCTCTACCCTTGACACTCTACAATCCAGCCATATAAGCATGACATAGTTTGCAGAACATTACATGACTCTCTCCCTCAGCCTTGCCCCTAGATAACCCTACTGGTGTCACTTGTTCCTTCATCATTCTGCCCCCTTTTCAGGCTCACTTTGACATCACTTCCTCTGGGCAGCTTCCCCTGATGTCCTGAGTCAGTGTTGAATGCCTTCTCTGGACTCTCTGTTTCTGTCTGCTAAATTGTGAGCTACCTGAAGGCAGTCATGCTCCACACATGCCCATGTCTTGCAGCACACATATGGCCTGGCCCACAGTCATT
The DNA here is from genome assembly GCF_000298275.1 of Orycteropus afer afer. Classification (NCBI taxonomy): domain Eukaryota; kingdom Metazoa; phylum Chordata; class Mammalia; order Tubulidentata; family Orycteropodidae; genus Orycteropus; species Orycteropus afer. Next base: position 21,083,014 of record NW_006921607.1, read on the forward strand.
GTTCAGTAAACAGGTGTTAACCAAGTGAATCAGTGAATCCATCCATTAACTGTACCAGGATAGGGCAAATGAGGTTAGGGAATAAATATCCAATTGTCTATTCCTTCCCTAGGAATCAGAAGATGCCTTGTTTGTGTTCCCGGGGGCTCTGTGAGCCCTGATCAGGACAACTTTATGTCCTGGTGTGGTCTGGGACTCATAGTCTGGGGCTTCCTGACCCAGAGGCTCTCTGGTTCAGGAAATTATCCTGGCCTCCAGAACTGTGCTTTTTTGATTTACATATCTTCCTAGGTATGATCCTAAAGGAATTCATGATCACTTCTTCCTTCAGTTACTCATTCATTCATTCTATAAACATTCCCTAAGCTCCCATGGAATTTCCGTTGCTGAACTGAGTGTCGCACCCTCAAAGATAAGCGACATCCAATGCTTGCTTTACTGCCTGGTAAGGAAGAAAGGTCATTTTGATACAGCGCAGTAAGTGCCATGATAAATGAGTAATTGAGGAGTATGCTAGGGAGTAAAATGAGCAAGAATAAAACTGACAATAAAGTATACTAGAGTGTTCAGGTCAAGTAGTATTTTAGAAACGAACAGACTTAGCAGTCTGAGGAAAAATAAGCCAGCATGAAAAGCAGGACCAATATAGAGATGGTGGAAAAAACATAAAGCCAGATGGGTCAGTTTAACACCAACCAGCGTTACAACAGATATAACAGAATGGAAGCACCAGGCTCTTTGCAAAGTTGGATCATAGAAGCATAACGTGGCTTTTGAGGACATTAGCTAGCTTCTAAATGATTCAACCCCAAACAAGGGGCATGCATGTGTCAAGCACAGTCACCTCTCACCCCTCTCCATAAGCAGGTGGATGATCAAGGCTGATATGATGCTTGGAAGGAAGGACCACCCAAGTGATGGTTCAGGCTGCCCCAAGAGATAGGCAGAGGGCAGGGAGAGGATCTGAGCATACGGGTCTGAGAGTATCTGCAGTAACACAAACCCATTGTTTCCCTCCTGACATGGACAGCTTTCAGAGTAAATAAAATATAAGTTTGTTATCTTTACCTCTTCTCCTATTAGAACTGCAGCAATCACTGCAGTGTTTGTGGTTATACTGAGCTACCAGAGATTGAGACAGCCTCCTACCTGATTCCTCTCCTGATTCCTACTTCTCCTGATTCCTCTCTCTGTCTCGTGTGGTCACCAGGGAGGGCCAGGGATGCCCAAACTACGAGCCAGAGAGGAAGGAGATCAACAGCACAACAATGCGTTGTTGTTGTTAGGTGCTGCTGAGTTGGCTCTGACTCAGGGATCTCATGTCCAAGAGAATGACACATTGCCGGGTCCTGCACCAGCCTCCCTATTCTTGCTATACCTGAGCCCACCACTGGGGCCTCTGTGTCAATCTATCTTGTTGAATGAAGGTCTTCCTTTTTTTTCTTTTTTTTGCTGACGCTCTACTTCACCAAGGATGATATCCTTCTCCAGGTAATGGTCCCTTCTCACATGTATATAGTTCAAATTTAAAAAGGTCTTGGCCAGATGCAGTCACTGGCATAGGAGCCCCAGCGTGATGGGATCTACAAACATTAGAAAATCTTCAGAGTTGATGTGTGTCTGTGTGTAAACATGGACACATGTGTGTGAATTCCTGGTATGAAGCAGGGTACCATAAGGTTGGAAGGCAAAGCCCCTCCAACCCTCAGGTCCCTCCATGAATACAACCTTAATGCCAAAAACAGATCCTAAAGAATGTGCATGCCAACCATCTTCTTTTAGACATGGGGAAACTGAGGTCCAAAATAAAAGAAGTGACTCACATCGTGTCCCCCAGGAGAGTCTAAGAGTCCAGATGAGAATCTTCCCCTGGCTTTTCTGGAAATATGCTAACCAGGGACTAAGCTCTGAAGCTCCTTTGGTATCCTTGGCACACCTGCTCTGTTATCGCATCCTCATCCTGATGCCTCATGCACTATGCATGGAGAGAATGACCTTCATTTTAGGAGTCACAAACCTGAGGCTCAGAGATAGGAAGTTTCTGAAGGCTGTGGAAGTAATGAGGGACTTGACTCCAACTATCTGTTTTCTACTTTCTCATGTTGTATAATAGACATTTCAAAAGGAGCTCTGGTGGCACAGTAGTTAAAAGTATTCAGCTGCTAACAATGAGGTTGCAGGTTCCAACTTGCCAGCCACTCTGCAGAAGAAAAATGAAGCAATCTGCTTCCATAAAGACTTACAGCCTTTGAGATCCTATGGGGTGGTTCCACTTTGTCCTACAGAGTTGCTATGAATTGGAATCAACTTGATGGCAGTGGGCTTTGTTTTTAAGGTATTTAAACAGAACATGGTCAAACCTCAAACTTGATCTTCTCCAATAAATTCCTCTGTCCACATCTCAATTGGTGCCAATTCCATTTTTCTGGTTGCCTAGGCCTAAAACCTCTCTCTCACCTTCTGCACCAATCCACCAGAAATTCCTGTTGACTAAATCTTCAAAATATGTCCAGATTATACCCACTTGCATCAGTACCACCCCTGTAGGGGCCACCATCTTCTCTCTTTTGGATATGCAATGGCCTCCTACAATCTAGTCTCAACATTGTAGCTGGAATGATCCTCTGTACATGCAAGCCAAATCATCCTAGTCTTCTATCCCAGAGTCTTCAAAAGCGCCTCACTTCAGGCAGAGCAAAAGCCTAAGCCCTTAATGTGACCTAGGAAGTCTTTGAAGTTCTAGTCTCCAGTTACCTCCCTGACTTCATCTCCTCCCACTCTCCCTTAGGCTCCAGGTCCCTCGGATTCCTTGCTGTTCACTGAACATGGTAAATAGACTCCTGACCCAGAGCAGCCTGAAAAGTCCTTCCCTCTGATGCAAAGTTTCCCCCACACACACACTCACCTCTTCCCACCCCTCAAAATCCACTTGGCTTGCTCATCTTCTGCAAATCTTTGCCAATATATCACCTCTTCAATGGAGCCTGCACTAGCCACTCTCTTTAAAATGATAAACTACTTCTATTGCAAGTATCCCCAATCTCCCTCACCCAGAAGCACTTTTTTTCCCCTTAAAATGCTTACTGTTGTTGTTGTTGTTTGCCATCGAGTCGGCCCCGACTCATAGCGACCCCTCCTTGGGTTTCCGAGGCAGTATCACTACGGAAGTAG
>NW_006921607.1:21086284-21088802 GCF_000298275.1 Orycteropus afer afer
GGGTTTGAACCGCCAGCCTTCTGGTTAGCAGTCAAGTGCCTTAGCCACTATGCTACCAGAGATGAGCCCTGGTGGTACAATGGTTAAGGGCTCAGCTGCTAACAGTAAGGTTGGCAGTTTGAACCCAGTCAGCAGGTCCATGGAAGGAAAGACCTGTTGATCTGCTCCCATAAAGATTACAGCATAGAAAACCCCATGGGGCAGTTCTGTTCTGTCCCATGAGGTCTCTAAGAATCAAAAATCAACTCAACATCACCCAACATCTTGTAGTATCATTCTGAAATTTACACATTTATTGTTTTCTTGTTGTTAGACATCATCAAGTTGATTTCAACTCATGGCAACCCCATGGGTACAGAGCACGAATTGCTCCATATGGTTTTCAAGCCTGTGAACTTTTGGAAATAGATCATGAGGACCATCTTCCATGGTGCCTCTGGGTTAGTTTGAACCACCAACCTTTCAGCTAGTATTTGAGCACTTAACCATCTGTGCCACCGAGGGACTCCTTTGGTTTATTAGTTAGCATTAAATATGAGCATCGTGAAGTCAGGGAATTTTTTTAATCTATTTACTGATGTATCTCAAGCACCTAGAATAGAGATAATGCGATACCCAGAGTAGGTGCTCAATAAATATTTACTTAACTGAATGGTCTCTCTAAGTGGTAACCACAGAAGGAAAAAGCTTAAGGTTATAGGAGAGAAAAATTTGCAAAATCACAGTCATTTTTTAACACTGCTCTTTCCTCAATTATTCAACAGGAAGGGCTAATATACAACCTTACCAAAGGCAACTGCACAGAGGAGGAAATACAACATGAAATGAGAATATGAAAGGAGCTCTTGGGAAGGGCAAATTGCATTGCCTTTAAATGGGGGAAAAATATGTGTGATCTCTGGAAGCAAAGATGCTTAAGACATTGCCACTGTAGCTGGAAATAACTCAGACAGGGAGGGGGCTGCTAGGTGTGGTGGAATTGGTACTGTGATCTGGTCTCCTGCCTGGAGCATTACCAGGCAATTTACAGCCCAAATCAATAAACAACTTAAATTTTGCTCTAAAGGAAAAACTGAAATGAACGCACAACAGGGCAGGGAAACAAATCAGCACTTGGAGCAACAAAGGGGCTGAAATCCTTGCTTTGATTCACCTCAGTAAACCTAGCACGCTGGGGTTACTTGATAAGCGCTAAGTGATGATCATAATAACAGTGCCATTGCTGGGAGAACGCTGGCTTCGTGCTCCCTCCCCAAATGCTGACAGATGGATCTGGTCTGTTCTGTACAGAGAGGGCAAGAGGTGAGCACCGGTCTTGGTTATGTCTGCAAACCCACTATGCTGGGGTCTGGGAAGGCTCTGGAGGTTTGGTGTGGATGGCTAGTCCCAGGGCTAGTCGGAGATGACTCGATGGCACTCAGCAACAACATGTGACTCTCTACCTTCCTAAATGTGTTTCAAAATACTTCTCCCATCTGTCCATCCAACCATCCATTCATTAATTTACTCCATTCATCTGATAAGTATTCAAGGGCTTAGTATAAATTTCAGGCCCTAACCCAGACCCAGAATCAGAAAAGACAGACTTGGTACTTGCAGCAAACCCTTCAAGGACAAATAGCCCATCTCATTCTTGCCTATAGCCCCAACCCCTAGCACATTGTCTGCATATGGAGGTACTTATTAAATGCCGATGCCTTTGTTAACCTCCCCTGGAACATTTAAACCCAGGTCTGTTGAGAGTGTGGATGGATGAATAATGATTCTGTCTTGTAACTTCCCCAAACAGGTCCATGGAGATGATCTGGAGTCTGCCCTTGACAATGGAAATATTTTCTTAGAGACTCTAAATAGCCAGGGAGTCCCTGGGTGGTGCCAACAGTGATGCACTAAGCTTCTAACCAAAATTTTGGGAGTTCAAACCCACCTAGAGGTGCCTTGGAAGAAAGGCCTAGTCATCTGTTTCCAAAAGGTCATGGCCACATAAATCCTATGAGGCAAAGTTCTTTTCTGACACACATGGGGTTGCCATGAGTCAGAATCAACTTGAGGGCAACTGCTTTTAAATAGCCAAAGCTTCAGAAGGAGTACTTCTAAAATTAAATACATACTTGGTTTAGAGATCTAATAATGGCAGCCCGTCTGTTCAGAGTTATTTGTACAAGGGTCTGCTTTCCTTCTAAGCTCCATTGTCCCCAGTTAACCACCAGTGGGCAGGCTTCAAAGGATCACTCCCAGAACCTCATATGCAGGAGAATTCGATCTAAATAATCATTTAAATGGGCTGGAGACTCCCTGCTGTCCGTTGACAGAAGCTGATAACAAACCAGGTCCTTGTCATGGCTGACTATTGACATTCCATTGCCTGCTAGCTTCCCACAGTGTGTATATGAGCACATACACATGCACCCACTCACACAGCACACCCCCCCACATAAGCTTCTCTCTGCCATCAAGTCTCTGAATATGCAATTTCATCGGTTGACAAACATTTCACTACGTGGGGGGAAAAAAAAAA
>NW_006921607.1:21089872-21097797 GCF_000298275.1 Orycteropus afer afer
AGGTGGAACAATGTTTTGTATAGTATGTTATGCCAATTGAGCTTGATGTCCCCTGCGACTATGGTCCCAAGCCCGGCAGTGAGAGTTTTGAGAGATTAACTGTGGCTGACAATTCTTCGCTACTCCACCCAATGACAGGTGGGATCTATTCCCGTTCCACTGAATTTGACTGGATCTGTGACTGATAATTGGAATACAGGGAAGCTACCCTGTGTCAGTTTCTAAGTCCAAACAGTAAGAGACAGCAAGCTTCTACTTCCTGCCTTTTAGAAGACTTTCTCTGGAAGCCTTGAGCTGCCACTAAGAAGTCTGACTATACAAAGACCACCATGTTGGAGAATTCATATGTAAAACCTCCATTTGACAGTCTTAGCTGTCTAGTCGTTCCAAGATGCCAGACTGTAAAACTCTCTTGGATTCTGCAAACCAGCTCATCCTCCAACTGACTACCACCAAGTGATCTCTTCCAATGCCTGATGAAACAGAAAAATCACCCAGTTGAGCCCTGCCCACATTTGTGACCCATAAAATCATGGGATATATTCCAGGATGGTTCTAAACACGAGTCAGTCATCTTGGTGTTTTTACAATTCTCATAATGGTTCCCAATCTCTATGTGGTCTTGCCCTTTGTGCCTGTCTGGTCTCCTCTTTGATCTTCCCCTGGCCCACCCTGCTCCAGACCAAAGGCCTCCCTACTCCTCCTTGAACACACCAAGTATCTGGTTCCCACCTCAAGGCACTTGTGTTCTTTGGCCTCTCAGTGAGGATGCTCCTCCCCCAACTATTAGCATGATGGTGTGGTCCCTCACTTCACTTAGGTCTTTACACAAATATCAGTCAGAGAATTTTCCTCTGATAACTTTATTTAAGAGGAATTCTTTTCCTCTTCCCAAGAACCTTGGAGAACTGAGGAACTGGCCTCTCCTCCTTACCCCGCTTTATTTTTCTTCAAACTATTTTAATAACCTGAAGTATTATATATACACATATGAACTGTCTCTGTCTTGATTCATTTGCCTTTCAAAAAAATGCATACACTACAGTGTAAACTCCCAAAACAAAAACCGAGAACATAAACTGTCTACTGTGGTCACTACTTGTAACTCCAGGACCCAAGTGTAGTGTGGCGGCATTGGTAGCTGCTGCTGAGCCAGTTCAGACTCAGAGTGACCCTAAGTACAACAGAAGAAAACACTGCTGGGTCCTGTGCCAAGTTCACAATCACGGCCACCCTTGAGCCCACTGTCACAGCCACTGTGTCAAGCCATCTGGTTGAGGGTCTTCCCCTTTTTCACTGACCCTCTACCAAGCATGATACCCTTTCTCCAGGGACCAGGCCCTTCTGGCAACATGACCAAAGAACAAAAGATGAGGTCTGATCATTCTCATTTCTAAGGAGCGTTCTGGCCATACTTCCTCCAAGACAGGTTTGTTCATTCTTCTAGCAGTCCAGAGTACATTCACTAGCCTTTGCTAACACCACAGTTCAAATGCATCAGTTCTTACTGATCTTCTTTACTCATTGTCCAGTGTAGGAGTGAGTAATAAATACTTGTAAATCAACCATTCAGTGCATGTTCTTGTGTAGAAACCTTGTCTTATACATGTCTGATTAGTCAACAAAATAACTTCCTGTAAGTGAAAATGTTGAGTCACAGAAATCACACATTTTTAAATCTTTGTAGCACATATTGATGAAATTGCCTACAGACAGGCTGCACAGGTTTCTGTTCCCATTAGAATGTGTAAGAGTGCTAATTTCCTTGCGTCATCACTGATACATGATAAAATCACTGAAAAATAGTTGCTATTTGTATAGGTTAAAAAAAAGAAAAGAAAAAAGAAAAGTCACTCTTTGTGGAATCTGCATTTCTTTCATTGTGAATTGGCCTCTCTGTTCACCTGTTGATTGAACACTAGGACACAAGTTCCTTGAGGCAGCTGTTCTGCTGTTTACTGTTCTAGCCCAGAGCTCAGAACAGGACTTGGCATATAACAAGACACATAATATTTTTGAAAGAATGAATTAATGTGTCTGCTTTCTGTGATTGGCCTGTTGAGGCCTTTGGTTCATGTCTCCGTTGAGATGTCTTTTTCTTGTTGAGTTGAAACAACTACACATGAAGGACGTTTACCCTTTCTCACAGAGGCTGAATTTTTAATGTGTCATTTGTCTTCTGCGTTGTGTACGCTACTTTTGACATTTAGAAATTCCAAATATTTATGTAGTCACATTTATCCTTTTTTTCCTCCAGCTTTTCTACTTGATATCATGTTTACAAACAGTCACAATGGCTAACACTTATAATGTACTCATGGCACATTTAAGTCCTTGGCTGCTAACAAAGATTGGTGGTTGATGTCCACCCAGTGGCCCTGTCAGAGAAAGCCTCTGTGATCTGCTTCTGTTATGATTACAGCATAGAAAATCCTATGGGCAATTCTACTCTGTCGCATGGGGTCGCTATGAGTCTAAAGTGACTCGACAGCACCCGACAAAACTACCACATAGTATTTTCCATCTGCCAGGCACTTTTCTAAAGACTGTATACATTGTACATGGATACAGTAACGCATATACTGCACAGTACTCACTCAATCCTCGCAGTATCCTATAAAATGACCACTATCATTATCCCATTATATAGATGAAGACAGGATAGCAAGTAGCAATTAAATAAGTTCTTTCCTAGATGAGATTATATATATATATATAACCTATGTTTTTCATATGTAAAACCTATGATTTTATGATTTTCAACTTTTGGTATGATATCAGTTTTGATACTATTCCTATTTAATAATCTTTATGTATCTATCTATCCATCTATCTTTGCATTTGGTACAAGGTGAGTATCTAATGTTTTTTTTTTTTCAAGTAGTTGCCAAATATTCTAACAGTCTACTGAATAATTTATCCCTGCCCAAATTAAAATTACGCTCACGTCTGTGACATATACTGTGTATATACACATAAATGTATAAATACGTATACATACACCTATAAACACATACACATACATAGGGTTTGCTGGTATTCTTACTCAGTTCCATTGCACGGCTGATCTCTAGTTATTTATTTTTATAGTGGTATGTGCAGTGAGAGAAATTTATAAAATAGAAATAGGAAAAAGAAACATAAAAAAGATTACCAGGATTTCCTAGGAGTCCCGATTAAAAACACATTCAATGTTTTTCTCATAAATATGTATCTGTCAAATAAAAACAGAAGCATGCCTACATTGTATTATAAATGCACAGCACTTTTTGGAAAGAGATTTCTGCAGACCTATGGCAGTCACAGCAACATGCACAATCCTCTTTGACTCCAAAGCCAACAGCCAGACCCTGCAGTTGTATGCCTCTATCACTGTTCATTGCTTTGGGTTTCTCACAAAACCATCTCATTTCAGTTCAAACTAATAAGCAAACCATCACGAAGTGAGCTTCTACCCTGTTATGGGGAAGAATCACAGCAACCCCATGCGTGTCAGAATAGAACTGTGCTCCAGGGTTTTAATAGCTAATTTTTTGGGGGAAATAAATTGCCAGGTCTTTCTTCCAAGGCAACTCTGGGTACACTCAAACCTCTGACCTTTCAGTTAGCAGCCAAGTGTGTTAACCTTCTGTACCACCTTGTTGTTGTTGTTGTTGCTGTTACGTGCCATCGAGTCGGACCTGACTCATAGTGACCCCTCCTTGGGTTTCCGAGGGAGTATCACTACGGAAGTAGATTGCCCCATCTTCCTTCTGAGGAGTGGCTGGTGGGTTTGAACCACCAGCCTTCTGATTAGCAGTCAAGTGCCTTAGGCACTACGCTATCAGAGCGCCCCAAAATCAGCTGTTGATGCATTGTGACTGTATGTGAGTGGCTGTGAGTTCAAACTGAGAGATGGCGACTTTTTTTTCTTTTCTTTATAATGGAGATGAATTGTTGTTGTTGTTGTTATATGCTGTCCGACCTGACTCATAGCAACCCCTCCTTGGGTTTCCGAGTGAGTTGTTGTTGTTGTTGTTGTTTGCCGTCGAGTCAGCCCTGACTCATAGCGACCCCTCCTTAGGTTTCCGAGGCAGTATCACTACGGAAGTAGGATTGCCCAACCTTCCTTCCGAGGAGTGGCTGGTGGGTTTGAACTGCCAGCCTTCTGGTGAGCAGTCAAGTGCCTTAGGCTATGGAAGTAGATTGCCCCATCTTCCTTCTGAGGAGTGGCTGATAGGTTTGAACCTCCAGGCTTCTGGTTAGCAGTCAAGTGCCTTAGGCTCCTAATGGTGATGAGAGCACAAGGAAATTAATTGCTCCCAGGAGGTGTAGACTCACCTGGCACCCAAAGGCAGCCCTCTCTTCACTTGACCTTTCCCTTGTCACTCCCCACCACACTCAGACTAGGACTGGGACCTGGAAAAGTGGGTGGCAGGAATAAAGAGCCTTGATCCCTAATCCTGGGAGAAGCACCCTGCTCTTGGAGTGGCTAGAAGTGATCTAAGACCTGACAGCCACACTGCCAAGCCTGCTCACCTGTCTGGTCACATGGCTGAGATCTGCTTCCCTGTTTAAAAGATCCTCTCCCCTCAATTCCTGGGTAACAACTTCTACCAGTATCTTCTACATCCTTTAACATTTAAACATGAATATACAAGGAAGGTTGGGCAATCCTACTTCCGTAGTGATACTGCCTTGGAAACCCAAGGAGGGGTCGCTATGAGTCGGGGCCGACTCGATGGCACATAACAACAACAACAACAACAATACTTTTTTTCACTTCTTCATTTTCTTATGCAAAAGAGATGGTAGTATAAATCAGGGCTTTGAACTGGCTCATTCTGGTTTGACTTTTACTGAGAATTTGGCTTTCGACCTCAGATACACTTCATCAGAAGGTATATTTTATCATTTGGAGGGGAAAAAAAGAGGGGGGGACCAGGTTTGCTGTCCGATAGAGCCTGGTGGAACCACTGAGACTATGGCCCCTGGCTGCCCTTCAGGTCTGGAATTGAACCCACACCTGTGGTTTCCAGCCAAACAAGACAGGTATATGATTTAAATATTTACCTCAAGTAGACACACGCCCTGGAGAGAACAATCATGGGAGAAAAAAGGGCTGCTTATGCACAGGGAGACAGCTCAGAGGGCAGGAGTGTATGGAGGAATGGACACTGGGAAGAGGTAACTATGGGGAGGAAGTGGGAGGGGAGCTGTTGCATTGTGGTAAACTGTGGTCAATGACAGGAGACAAAGTATATGTGAACTGCTGTATGGAAAGTGAATTTGCTCTGTAAATCTTCACCCAAATCACAATAAAAAAAATTTAAAAAAAAAAAGAAGGTACATTTTAACAAGACCTTATAGATCTCCAGGAGAGTCCTACGTATACACGTGTTAAAATGTAGATTCTGATGCAGTATATTTGGGGTGGAAAGGCAAATTCTGAGTAGGAGTCAAACTGGAGTGAACCAGTTCAAACCACTACTACAAATCCTTTTTCCCACACCATGCTTTTAACTATTTATGTTAAAAATGATTCCTCATTCACTTCCACAGGTGACTAATACTTCACTGGATGAGTCATAATCATTTAATCCACCTGCCCCAGAGGTGATGCCTTGTAGCCCACTGCCTGGCACTTCACTTGTTCTAACAAAGAGAAGCTTCTATACCACCCCACTGGTGGTCTTAGTCCACACTAAGCTAGTCATTAGGAGCAAGTGATATGCCTGGTCCTGTGCCCCCTGAATGCCCTGACCTGTTCCCTGGTTCAGCACACTGGCCGAGTTCCTGTATAGCTCTGCCTACTCTTCCTGGGGAGCTGAGGGAGTTCTGGGATGCCTGCCCCTTGGTCCTATACTCTGTCTTACCACCATGGCTATCTTCAACACAACTCCAAAAAAAAAAAAAAACTCACTGCTGTTGAGTCGATCGCAACTCATAGCAAGCCCTCCTTGGGTGTCTGAGGCAGTATCTCTAAGGAGGTACAGTCCAATTTCACAGATTCTTATGTGACTCAGGGTGAACTGGATGACAAGTCAGATCACAGAATGGCCCTGACATTCTCCAACAAAGTACCACTCCTGCTAAAACCAGAGCTTTGAACCAGTTTCATTCTGGTTCTACCTTCTGCTGAAAATTTGCATTTTTACCCCAGATATACTGAATCAGAATCTCTACTTTCACAAGATCCCCAGATGGGAATCTGTAAAAATGATCTGGAGAGCTTGCTAAAATGTAGATTCTGATTCAGTATATCTGGTTCTCAGCAGTGAGGTTCAACTGAAACTAAACAACCTCAAGCCCTGGCTAAAACTCTGTCACTGTAGCTCAGCCTCCAAATAAGCATCTTCATTGTTAATGGGGCCCTAGTCATTTTATACTACAATGAGGCAGAGGAAGGACATTATCATGACCTTTACAGAGGCACTTCTGGGCATTGGGTCTGGCCTAATAGAATTGAGCTTAAACTTGTGAACCTTTTATGAGCTAGCTGTGAGTAGCACTCTGCCATAAGGATATAAAATGAGCTTAGATCTTCCCTCAAAGCAGAGCCCTAATCACAGCCTCAGGCCAAACCTTCACCCAGCCAAAGTCTGAGCTCTGACCTTGGTTGTAAACTTAAATCTAATCTTTGTACAGACCGGACTCCAACTTTGGTGACCTAGATCCCAGCCTCACACTGTATCATAACCCAGAACACAGTCATCAATCGTTCCAAGCTTGGGACTTATTCTGAGCCCTGACCCTGGATCCAGTCTCAGCCCTTACCCTAGTCAGGACTGAATTCATCTGATTCTCTTCAGATGTGGCCACACAACAGACATGTTACAAGTGCACAAGCCCTGTCTCAGCACTGAATAACATCCACTTAATCTTCCCAGAAAAATCATGTACCTAGTTACCATATCACCACAGCGAAGGAGTCCAGTCCAATAGACCCAAGTTGACATTTTGCCTCTATCTGGGTGTCTTTAGGTAATTTAGTTCTTTTTCTAAATCTGGGGAATCATATTTGTAAGATGGGTACAAAAATAGCTGCTGACGAGATGGTGGTAAGGATTAAATTATGAAAGTGTCTTACACATAGTAGGCACACACTGGAATTGACCCCCTCTCCCCTAGTAGGCATGTTGTCAACTGCAACTCAATTCATGGTGTAGAGGCAGACCCTTGAGAGCCGTGCTGTCCAATAGTCACAAACACATGTGTATACTTGAAATGTGACAAGTACAAATTGAGATGAGCTGTCAAGGTAAATAAAGAACACACCATATTTCAGACTCAACATGAGAAAAACAATGTCATATATCTCATTAATATTTACATTGATTACACATTGAAACAATAATGTTTTAGATACATTAAATAAAATATATTACTAAGATTCATTTTGATTGTTTCCTTTTGTATTATTTTAAGGCAATTCTCTGTCTATAGGGTCACTATGACTCAAAATTGCCTCAGTGGCACAAAACAACAACTACATGACACAACAGTTAAGTGCTCGACTAGTAACCAAAAGGTTGAAGGTTTTAACCCACCCAGTGGCTCTTTGAGGAGAAGTCAGCCACAGAGGTCAAGGTGAGGAGAGGGAACCCAGGCAGGCCCAAAGCAGCAGGATGGGAGAGTAGGAGAAGGGATTAAAAACCAGGAACCCAGACAGAGGACCAGACAGCCGTAGGGATCCAGGTGAGGATAGAGAACTCAGACCCGCCCAAAGCAGCAGGGCAGGTGAGTGGGAAAAAGGTGATTAAAAGCCAGGAACCCAGACAGAGGAGCAGTCAGCCACAGGGTCCAGGTGAGGAGAGGGAACTCAGGCATGCCCAAACCAGCAGGGCAGGAGAGCAGGAGAAAGGGGATTAAAAGGCCCAGGAATCTGGACAGAGGAGGAGTCAGCTGCAGGGACCCAGGTAAGGGTGGCACAAGAGGTTTCCAAC
>NW_006921607.1:21110293-21111319 GCF_000298275.1 Orycteropus afer afer
TCTGCATACAGTATATGTATCCCTATATGTACATATAGAGAAATTTTAGTATACATGAGAGGTGTAAATGGTATTTAATGCAAACTCATGTCCATTTTGCCTTTTCTCTGGACTGCTTTAGAACAGTGCTGTCCCTGGAATTGAGAAGCCAGTCAGTCAGTCTGTGCTGACTCTCACACACAGAATGTCTAGCTCAAGCAAAGACATATCAAATATTTATTCACTCACAGATTTTCAAAACACCACCCTCCATTCTCCTCCACAGCTGACCTCATCTGGCAGACACTGCATTTCAGCCTGGGGAAAATGAATGCATCATCAGATTCAAAGGGATTTTCGAACTTTTGTGGTTTGGTACAAGACACAGGAAGTTTGATAAATGGTAGTTTAGACTTGGAGTTCGAGATGGAAGATACTGCTGCACTTCGCAAACTGGATTTCCTGTTCCACCTCTATTCTTCAGACATGTGTTTGCTCCAACAAGGAGCTACCTGGCATACTGGACACAGTAGAGATCTCCTGGTAAACACCCTGGGCAGCCTCATCACTAGGCAGGAGGACAAGTGTTCAGTGGGAGGAGAAGCACTCAGCCTTGCAGAACCTGAACTTCAGTGAGATGTTAAATATCACATAAAAAGTGCTGGTAAGATGAGGGAAGGCAGTTTCTCTGTTCTTAGATTGCAATATGGAAGAGTTACTTGTGGCTCAAACTCAAGATGAGCTTGGGAGTTCATATCTTCCCCTGTCAAGTCTTCAATTCCATTCTCAACATCAAGGAGGCCAAACAGATCCCCAAAGAGACAAAAGGGAAGAATAAAGGATTTGGGGAGGTCAGTTTACTCACAACCTAGAGTATTGCTCAGAAGATATCACATACACCTAACTTGTATATGTTATTAATTCATATCTAGTTCCCACTAAACCAGAGTTTCTCATTCTTGGCATTACTGACATTTGGGGCTGCATAATTCTTTCTTGAGTGGGGTTTCCCTGTGCATTGCAGGATTACTCACCAGATTCCAGTAG
>NW_006921607.1:21113874-21119117 GCF_000298275.1 Orycteropus afer afer
AGTTCAAACCCACCAGCCACTCCTCGGAAGGAAGATGGGGCAATCTACTTCCGTAGTGATACTGCCTCGGAAACCCAAGGAGGGGTCGCTATGAGTCTGGGCTGACTCGATGGCATATAACAACAACAACAACAGATTGGCAAAGCTTTAAGAAGCTGGTGATACTCAGTATTGGCCAATTCTTATGGAAATAGGAGCTTTCGAATTGGTTAGGAGTGTCAATTGGCATATAAATCATCAGAGACAGTTTTCCTACCCTGTATTAATTTTCTATTGTTACATAACAGATTACCAAAAATCTAGTGACTTCAAACACCACAAATTTATTATCTCATATTTTCCGTGGCTCAGGAGCATGGGCCCAGCTTAACTGGGTTCTGTGCTCAGGATCTTACAAGGCTACAACCAAGATGCCAGGCAGGGCTAGATCTCCTCTGAAAACTGGGGTCTTCTTCCAAGCTCATGATGGTTGCCAGAATTAATTTTCTTTCAGCTGTAGAAGTTACAGTGACTTATTGCTTCAAGTCCAGCAAAAAATAGAGACTATGGCATTTAGACCTTCTTTTATTAAATGTTATTTATTATTTATTTATTTTTTTTACTGTTGTTGAAAATATACACAGCAAAACAAACACCAATCCAAATTTCCACATTTACAATTCAGTGATACTGATTATTTTCTTCAAATTGAGCAATCTTTCTTACCCTCCTTCTCTCACTTGCTGCTCCTCAATCTTTTAAAGAGCTCAACTCATTAGGTCAGGCTCACCCCAAGATAACTTCCCTTTTGATTGACTTAGAAGTCAACTGATTAGGAATCTTAATTATGTCCGAAAAATCCCCTCACTTTTGTCACATAGTGTAACATAATTACAGTAAGGAACTCCCATCATGTTTTCCAAGTCACAGGTCCTTAATGGGGAGGAAAGCATACAAACGCATGGGCCAAAGTCATCTTAGAAATCAGCCTACCACATCTATGGACCCAAATTTAAGATGTTCACCATTTTTTCTTAGTGACTTCATTTCTATGAATGTATCCCAAGAAAATACACTTGATCCTCATTAATTGTGGATTCTGTACTTGCAAATTCACATACTTGGTGACATTTATTTGTAACCCCAAAATCAATACTCAAGGTGTTTTCATGGTCACTTGAGGACATGCACTGGTGCAGAGCCACATACAAGTTGCAGCTGAGGTTAAACAAGGCCGGTTTGGTATGTGCTAATTCAGTGCGAATTTATAGACCATATCTATTGTGAATAATGAAAACCAACTACAGGTGGACAAAAACCATGTATTTATGTTTTAGTTACCTAGTGCTGCTCTGACAAGAATATATACCACAAATGGGATGGCCTTAACCAACAGGAGTTTATTCTCTTACAGTTAGGGAGGCTAGAAGTCCGAGTTCAAAGTGCTAGACTCTAGGGGCTGGGTGAAAGCCCCTCAGCCTTGGAGTCCAGCTCTGCCTCTTGCTCCTGGCCCACTGGAGCTAGAGGCATTTCTCTTCACTCAGATAGCTGCTGGCTGCTGAGACTGACAAACCCAAGGTTGACAAGTAAAAAGGCACAGTCCCGATGTTACCAAACTACATGGCAGGCCATTAACTTAAGTCCCTTGTAAGACCCAAGGTAGGGAGAGCATGGCAGGCTGAACAATGACACGGCTACATGCAGGGTCCAAGCGTGCCATAAACTAGAGACCATTCCCAAAGCTGCTTCTTATTTACAGGAAGCAGACCACATACCCAAAGCAGCTACTCAGCTGCTTGTGGTAGATCCCAACGTGGAGTTGATTGCCAGTCTCATCATGGGGAATAACTACCACCAGCTGTCCAGCCACTCAACTGGGCCCAGCCAAGTTGACACACAAACATAACCACAATATACACAAGTATGTACACATTTATGCCCATACAAGCCTGCTCATCACTCTATTGTTTGAAATCATGAAAAAGTAGAAACAACCCAAATATTCATAAATATGAGATTAAATACTTTGTGATCTATTTATATATGGGAGTTCACTTTTTAAAAAAGAACCAAATGCTCAAAATGTATTTAAATAAGAAGTCAGCTATGATGTATTATTAAATTTAAAAAATTGTAGGTTAAAAATCAAGCCCATTATTCTCAACGTGCACATGGATGGTAACAGAGGGTATTATTATCTCTAGGAGTGGGAGCAGTAAAAGATCTTTGTTTTTCACTATTTTTTTTTTTCATTGTGTAAATTCTGAGATGGGTATGCATTACTTTTACAACAATAAACTTCAATAAAGCTGCCTTTAAAAAGCTGTAGTATCAGCTAATTGAAAGAGTGGTATACAAAATACCCAAGAGCATCTCATGTTTTGTAAAATACAAACATGAAGAAAAGAACTCGTTACGGAAGACACTACACTTTAATAGGGCTACATCAAGAGGGATTATTATGGGCGGCCTTAAGCTTCTGTTTCAGCTCTGTTTTCCACACTTACTATATAATATGTATGTTTTTTTCATAGTTTTTCAAATCAACCCTGGGTGTGTGTATGTGTGTGTGTGTTTTTAAGTATAGGAAAGGAACAATATACAGGCAAAATACTAAGCCAAAGACCTTCTTCTCACCTCTCTCCAGGTGTCCCGAGTTCATCTTTCCCACCTGAGCCCACAGCACTGAGTAGAAATGCCTTCCATGGCTGTAACAAAGCTTTTAATTACAGCTACCTCCCTCGTCATCAGGTTGGCAAGTACACTGATGGCAGGGATCATGTCTCATTGACTTCTGTACTGCCAGTGACCATCCCAGGGAGCTTCAGTCACCAAATAGGTGAGTGAACAAATTATCAGTCCATGAGAGACCATCTGGTGGCATGGTGCCGAAGGCATTTGATTGCTAACCAGAAGGCTGGCAGTTCAAACCCATCAGCAATTCCTTGGAAGGAAGACTGGCCAATCTACTTTCATAGTGATACTGCTTTGGAAACCTAAGGAGGGATCACTATGAGTCAGAACCCACTCGATGGCAGTGAGTTTGGTTTTTGGTTTTGAGGGACCATCAAACCTTGCAAACCAGAGTGATATGTTCATGCAATCATTTTCTTCCAGAGGTGGAGGATGGACGTGAGGGAGCTAAACCATAG
Source organism: Orycteropus afer afer (assembly GCF_000298275.1). Classification (NCBI taxonomy): domain Eukaryota; kingdom Metazoa; phylum Chordata; class Mammalia; order Tubulidentata; family Orycteropodidae; genus Orycteropus; species Orycteropus afer. Next base: position 21,117,006 of record NW_006921607.1, read on the forward strand.
GCAGGGAGACCAGATGCCCCAGATGATTAAAGTGTGGGGTATTGAGGACACAGTACTAGGCAGTACCATTGCAGAGGAAGTAGAAAGGCCAGCACTGGAGATGACAAGGATGGGCATTCTGGATAGGAAAGCAAAGACACCAATTCCCAGGTTCTGACATGGACAACTGGGCAGTGACATTTGCCTGAATAGATGACACACACTTTTGAGAGGGAAGAAATGACGATTTTTGGTTTGGAAACACTGGGTTTGAAGCTCATAAGTGACAGCCAGGAGATGCCATGAGTGTCCTTTTTTTGTCACATATAAAGCAAATCCTGCAAACCACTTTGTTGTTATTAGGCGCCATTGAATCAACTCCAACTCCAACAGAGCGAAACACTGCCTCGTCCTACACCATCCTTACAATTCTCGCTATGCTTGCACCCACTGTTCCACCCACTGTGTCAATCTACCTAGTTGAGGGTGCTCCTCTTTTTTCCTGACCCTCCATGTTACCAAACATGATATCCTTCTCTAGGGATTGGTTCATTTTGACAACAGGACTAAAATCTATAAACCATAGGAGCTTAATAAATGCATGTCCTCTGAGTAAAACACATCTATTCCTCCTCAGGGATGAAGTAGCCCCCACCTTGAAATTTCATTACTTCCTTGCACCTGGAGAGATAATGTGTAATATGAAGGTTGGTTTATAGTATCTGGAACCACAAGTTGAACAGTTACCTGTGGATGCCAAGACTCTGCTAGTCTGGTCCCTGGGAACATATTCATCTGCATGGCCCCCTTCTGTGACGTGTCTGCCCTTCATCTGCCCTCCTGAGATGATGTTAACTGTGTGCATCCTTACCCTGACAACCCTTCATGAAGAATGGACTGCACTATTCACAAAGCTGGGTGAGACTTCCAAAAGCAGCTACAAAGGAGTAGACTGATTCAGCATCTAAATTTCATTTGCAATTGAAGGATCTTAACCAAACATCAGCAAGATATCATTGCAAGGACTCACACAAACACTATCCACTGACCTAGCTCAGGATCATTCTAGCATTCAAATTATTTGTGATGTGGTCCCTACCACTCATGCCCCTCAGAGCCAAATCCAGTGTCTCAAACTTAGCAGACTCACATATGACTCTTCGTGCTGTTCTCTTAGCCTTGACTACCCTTCTCAGTGTAATGCAACTGGTCAAGCCCTTCATAACCTTTAAAACCCAGCCCAGTCATCATCTCCCATCTTCAGCCAATCTCTAACAAGATTGGCTTGGAGTCCCTCTGTCTGAGCCCCTGCCCGGGCACTGCACTTTTCTGTTTATGATCTTGTGTCTCCTGCAAAACTTTGAGCTCTCCATGGACTGTGCCCAGTTTCTGTGTCTTCCATCTTGCCATCTAATAATAGTCAGATACTAGCAAGTGGCTATATGCTCATTGGTTGAAGGAGATACCCTCCCCTCCACATCATAGTGGAATGGTTCCTGTTTATTCCAGACAGCTCAAAGGTCCACCCCTCAGGATAAAAGCTTGGGGACCACCTTTGGCTCTTCCCTGGTCCATCTCCAACACACAATCTGCACTCAAGACCTGCACAATAACCTTCACAATAATCCCTCTCATCTCCCCTCTATTATTCTAGTGGTCACAATTCCCTTCTTGTCTATCATCTGACCAGTATCAAAATCACCATGTACAAATTGTTTTACAGGTCACCAAGCAGCAGGACATGTCACGATGATCAGGGAGCTCATAAAAGTCCTGGGAGATGCACAAGCCAGGCAGAGCTTCTCCACTGTACTGATGAGGAAACAGGCCCAGTAAATCATTCAGGGCCAGATACAAAGTAGGTAAGTTTAGATTTGAACGCAGGACTTGTAATTCTCAGACTTGAGCTCTTTGCATATATGACCTCCATTATTAAAACATGTTTTTTAAGAGTGTGTTGTGTATGCTCCACTCTGAAAGAGGAGATTCTCTTTGATTTTCTCCAGTACCTAGTTTAGGGCCTCATGCAACAAACTTGCTTGGAAACGGTTACTGAATTAGTGAATAAATGCATGTCCATTTCCCTGATGGCCTTAGTCTTCTCCTCTGTAAATGAGCATGTGGAGGTGAGAC
>NW_006921607.1:21132253-21133208 GCF_000298275.1 Orycteropus afer afer
TTCAGTGTAATTATTGATCAGTATGAATTGGTTGCTGTCATTTTGTTATGTCTTTTCATGGTGTTCCTGGTTTCTTTGTTCTATATTATTTTTGTGCTGAGCTCATTACGTTTATGAATCCTGTTATCATTTCATTTGTTGCTGTTGTTTTAGTATTTGCTGAATTTTTTTTTTTTTTTTATTGTGATGTGAAGGTTTATCATTTTCCTTTGGGGTTACCCTGTGATTTATAATTTTCTCCTGAGATTAGAAGAGTCCATTCTATCTTGCAGCTCTCTTGACTTCCTCACCATTTAGAAGTTCTGTAACTACACAGCATTTTCTCTCTTTTTTTGTTTGTGGTTGTCCTCACTTGCCAGTTGATGTCTCTGGTTCCCCGTTTACAATCTTGTAAGCTTATTTTACTTTGGATAGGTACATAGTCACGGTTTCTGGGTTATGTCATCTTGTCTATTAATGGTCAGTTATTTTTGCTATTTTTGGTGCTGTTCAAAAGACTCCCTTTAGTATCTCTTGCAAGGTTAGTCTGGTTTTAACAAATTCCCTTAGTTTCTGCTTATCTGGAAATCTCCTAATTTCACCTTCATATTTGATAAACAAATCAAATATGTTGATTTGTATATGATTTTGCCAGGTATATAATTCTTGGTTGAAAATTTTTCTCTTTCAGGTTTTTATATATACCATCTCATTGCCTTCTCACTTGCATGGTTACTGCTGAGAAATCAGAGCTTATTCTTACTGGTTTTCCTTTGTAAGTAACTTTTTGTTTTTCCCATGCTGCTTTCAGGATTCTTTGTCTTTGGTTTTGATGAGTTTAATGTTGATATGTCTTGCTGATTAACTTTTGGGGTCTATCCTGTTTGGGGTTCGTTGGACTTCCTGGATGGATATATTCTCATCTTTCATTGTATCAAGGAAATTCCCTTCCAACAAATCTTGGACAATTTTCTCA
>NW_006921607.1:21134048-21134957 GCF_000298275.1 Orycteropus afer afer
AGAATAAATAATAGTAAAAAGGACAAAAGTAATAACAATACTAATAGTTTTAAAACAGATAAAAACAATCAAACTAAAAAAAAGAAAAAAGAAAAAAAATCAGGGCAGGACACCCAGGCTCCGTCTGACCACACAGACTGGGAGGGAATTCCTGCCAGCCTAGAAAGTGGGTGGGAGTGAGGGATGGCCACACCTCCATTCACCAAGAGGGTGTGGGGTATAAGAGTAACAAGGGCAATGTCACATCTTTCTAGTTGTCTGGGTCCGGAATGTCCTTGAGGTTCCTGACAAGTGGGGTCTGTTCTTAAAACCCTGGAAGCTGGGAGAATGCTGTCACTGTAAATATCCAAAATGGTCAAGCCACTTGTAAACTTTCAAAATGGTAGCGCCCTCTGGACAGAGAAAAGTCCACATCTCAGCCCACCTTCCTCTTCGCTGCTTTCCCTTTTATTCCTCAGCCACCAGAGCAGTCCTCCATGCAGTCCCTGGCTAGCTGGGCCACTTCTTAGGTTAATTCTTAGGTCCTACACCACTCAGCAATATCCAAGGTGTTTGTGCCATCAGTATCGCTGCCAGACTACAGTTCTGTAGTCTCCTTTTTTGGTATTTTCATACATTTCTTCTGCTAGTTGTTTAGTCCACTTCTATATGCTTCCCATCAAGGCTCAGGGATCCAGGAATATCTTCTGTATCTGTGTTAATTGGTTCCCCTTTTCTTTCTTGAACTGGATCTGTGCAGTCTTTCTGCCTATTCTGTCATCTTACTGGAACTAGCTGGAAAGTTGATAGTTTGAACCCATCCAGAAGCTTCATCAAAAGAAAGGCCTGGTGATTTTCCACAGGTCACACAGCCTTGAAAACCCTACAGAACAGTTGTACTCTGTACACATGGGACCACCATGAGTCAGA
>NW_006921607.1:21135252-21151930 GCF_000298275.1 Orycteropus afer afer
TTTGCTCAATTCTCATGACAATCCTGTGAGGAAGGTTCTATTAATATCTCCATTTGACAAAGAAGGAAGCAAACACAGAAAATAGCTTAAAAAATGTGTCACATAGGCAGAAAAGGGGCACAGACAGGCTTTGAACCAAGGCACTCTGGCTCTAGAGTACATGTCTTTACCACTGTACTGTTACTCTTAGAGTTACTTATGTTCCTTTCCCAAGGAGGCTTTCTGACCAACCCCAAGCACCACCAAATGCTAGATGGTGGTAGAGCAAAGACAAGGGCTTTATAGTTAGTCAGAACTAGTCTCCTTTTCTGACTGTTCCTAGACTCTTTTGTTGTGTGATCCTAGGCAGGTCCAATAATCTGAGTTTATTCATTAGTAAATAGCAAATAAAACCTATCCCATAGTACCTTGAGAAACAATACAATACACAGGTGTGTGTCCTACATACTCCGAATTTGGAAGATACCAAGATAGAGATGAAGGTCAGAGTACCCCCTCTTCATTTACTCTTCATTCATTCACTCATTCGTTCATGCAACAATTCTTTATTAAACACCAACCATGTGCCATGCATTGTGTGCAGTGCTCGGAAGTTTACTGCTCTTGTGGGTGACCAAGATTAAAAAGAAAATACACACACCAACAGCACACACAACCATTTCAGAGAGAGATCCATGCATTAAAGAGTATGGATAGGATATATAAGAGATGGTGACAGGAGATGGTTAAGATTTAGATTGGCCTAAGAGATGATAGTCAAGTTGAGATAAAAATGAGAAGGAGCTGCACCAAGTGAAGATCTATGGCTAAGAACATTGCAGACAGAGAAAATGTCAAGTGCAAATAGGTAGAAAGATCTTGGAGAGTCCCAGGGAAAACAAAGTTGATGAGACTGTAGCACAGTGAATAGAGTGGAAAAGAGGAAGAAATGGGTTTTGAGAGTTAAGTGCAGGAGAATCATGCAGCCTTGTAAGCCACAATAAGTGAAGGGTTTGTATTTTTTCCTAAATATAAAGCTCCTAGAGATTTTAAGCAGAAGAGTGACATGATCTGATTTATGCTTTCAGAAATTCATTCTGAATGATAGGTAGACAACGGATAAAAGGGGAGCTGAGTAGAATGTGTTAAGAAGTGCAACCTGGAGACTAAGAGAAAGGTCTCAAAACCTTACTCAACTGATGGTCAAGGATGGTGCTTCAGCTTCATTGCTCCATATGCATTTCCCAAGATTCCCAGGAGAGAGGAAAGTGGAGCTCACAGTGAGTAATAATCATTCCCCATCCACCTTTCAGACCCTCCTACACCAACATCCAGCTCTTCTCAACCCACAGCTGCCTTAGGAACTCCAGATTCAATAGTCACCACAGAACCCATATCTCTTCTCCTTTTCCTTTGTCTTATTGTAAAAAGAAATTTGTAGGATAAAGCAAACAACAAGGGGCTGGCACATAAATAGACCAGAAAGAAAGAAAACTGAGAAATAGATCCAGGTGTCTGCAAATAGTTTCTTGGCTTTCCCACACAAGCAATGCCCATTATGGGGTGGCTTCAAGAAACAGGGCCCAATCAAGACTTCCTGCTGAAGGTGGACTGCCATGAGTCAACAATGTTCTAGTTATTGTTTCTCCCCCACAATCTCCCACCTCTGCATTTCCTGATCTTCTAAACAGAGTCATCCGATGAGAACCCGTTCGTTTTACATTTTGTCTTCCCTTTTCTCCCTATTCAATTGCAGAGCCTGTGCAACTTTAGATACTCATCTGAATTAGTGATGCTGAGAAGCAGGCAGAAGGGCCAAGCAATCCCTTTGGTGACAGGAAATCTGGTTTGTTCTGGACCATACTAGAATTTAGACCTTCATCTCATAAAGAAAGTACAGTCAAGAATACCCAGGAGAATAAACAAAATGTGATCCATATACACAATGGAATACTATGCAAGCAAAGAGAAATGAAGTCCTAATCCATGCTATACCATGGATCCATCTTAAAAATATTATGCTGTGAGCATTATCAGTCACAAAATGACAAATGTTGAATTCCACCAATATAGAGACCAAATTACTACCAATGGCAGAAGGGATGAGGAAGTGAGGAATTATTGCTTATTGGGCACTGAGTTTCTCTTGAAGGTGAAGGAAAAATTCAGAAATAGATAGTAGCAATGGTTGCATGACATGATTAATATTACTGAACTGTACATGTAAAAAATTGTACACATGAAAAAATGAAATGGCAAATGTGTTACTACATATGCATACACATATATATATATACCAAACTCCCTGCCATCAAGTCGATTCTGACTCACAGTGACCCCATTGGGTTTCTGAGGCTGTAAATCTTTACGGAAGTAGATAATTCCATCTTCCTTCCATTGAGCAGCTAGTAGGTTTGAACCTATGACCTTCTGGTTAGCAGCCAAATGCTTTATCTGCTACGTCACCAAAGTGTCTTCATACATATGTATGTATATACATATACATACATATAATGTATACACACACATATATAAAACCATTAAAAAAAAAAAAAAGACTACCCCAGAGCAAACATTGCTGAGGTACTGTTGGATAATATCCTGTGGCAGAGCTCTTTCTCTTCTTCTGATTATTTTTCTTCTAACCCAGCACCAGTGTGAGCAGTTATGGTGGGAGAAAGGGAGACCTATACACAGAGCACCCAAGGGATGCATTTCCATAGAATGTGCGGGTGTGTCACCCTGGGTTGAGTGGCCTACGTATACATCTTGTTTACTATTGGGCTGAGAGCCAGCCCCTGGGAGTGAGTTTTATTCCCAGGCCCAGAATGTTTCCCAGGGCCATAGTATTGGGGGTCTCACCAGACTCCATCTGACCAGTAATTCTGGTTATCCTTGAGGTTTTGGATTTTATTCCATGTTTTTCCTCCCACTCTATCCAAGATCTCCAGATTAGATCTTTTCCTGAGTGGTTGGCATTGGTAGCCGGGCACCATCTAGTTCTGGTCTCAAGGGCCATCGTGTCCTAAGGCTGATTGCTTCCAAATACCTTTTAATACCTTTTTTTTGCACTCTTCTTCTCTTCCAATGATAGGAGACCATTAGCTGCATCTTAGATGGCCGCTTGAAAGCTTCTAAGACTGCAGTCACTACTTGCCAATGTAGGATGAGGAACAAGGCTTTTACGTATTTTGTTGTGCCAATTGCATATGGTATCCCCTAGTACTGTATTCCTGAGTTCGTAGATCCATTGGATCTCTCGCCCAGTGTCTGAGTGTCTGTGAGGGATTATTCTATGTCTGTATTCTGTTGTTTCTGGAAGGATTACAAGTGTTTTGTACCACTGGTATCTGTGCAAGATTAGTCTGTGCTGAATCTATCCTTGGTCTAGAGTATACTCCTGTTCACTGATCCCCGTCTGATTCTCTCAGGTGTTTGTGTGTTTATTTTTAGCCTGGTGTTTGGTGTTAATGATAATGCAGTATTGTGGGCATACTGGTTGGTATTAGCATCTGTCTTCTATCTCTTATGTGCACAATTTGGTGTCCTCCCTTTTCCTAATATTATCATGGTGTTCATGGCCTGAGATTCTCAAATGTCCAGTTGAGACCTGCATTCACAAGGGGATGTTGTACCTATATCCTGGAAATAAGTCCAACCTCTGTAAAATAGATGAGGGAAGAAGAAATACTAGCTACCAAGGATACCTTAGAGATATACTAATACTACCATGGGGTATAGGACTCTATGTAATGTGTTCACAAGATACAGCTTAGGACAATAAAGGCTTACAACAATGTGAAAACACTTTTGCAACAGAGATTGACAAAGGTACTGAGTACTTTATTAATTAAAGTCGTTGATGACAGATCAGGATAACCACCTGAACAATAATCCCTTCTGTTATCTAGGAAAAACGAATGGTTATCTATACATCATCTCACTCAGGACTTCCTGACAACACCCAGCAGTATCCCAGTTAATAAGAACTATACTTTAAGGGCTGTGAATACAGCTGAGATCTAAATTCATCTGGGGTAATTTTGTAAGTTTATGTAACTGTTTCACATCATTCAAATGCTTCCACAGAAGATGACCATCCATACATAGTCCTTTAAAATTTATGAACACAGACCAACAGGTATTATGGTGAACTAGCAGGTTGACATAACATTCTTTAGTGCGCTGTGTTGGTAATTAGCCACTAGATCATGAGAAAATTCAGGAGGCATTTGGGATTGCAAAAATTAATCCTAATGAATCTTGAAATTATCCAAACTTAGACTTCATTTTTGACCTGTAAACCCTCCCAAAAGAAAACAAAAAAGTATCTGGTCATAGACTCTTACTGTTGTTTTGAGACAGTAAGTAGAAGACACTTTTCAGTAGGGTTATTTTCTGCATCTCCTCATTTATTCTCCCTCTAATTTGGTGCCTATATATTTAATGCCCATCTGGTATCAGATACTATTCTAATTTAGAAATAAAGTAATAAAAAAGTGAGAAAAATATTCCCTACAATAATATTGTATTCTAGTTAGTTAGCAATAAATATTGAAAATGTAAATTGTGTAGTATATTGAAAGATGATGTAACTACAGAGCCCAGTAAAGCAATGGCGTAACTAAGTAGTACATTTCAGAAAATCATAATATGAAGTATATTCAATCCCCCACATTTGATAAACATAATTTAAAACTTAATTATATAGTTCGGGAGCTCTGGTAGCATAGTGCCTAAGGCACCTGACTGCTAACCAGAAGGCTGGTGGTTCAAATCCACCAGCCACTCCTTGGAAGGAAGACTGGGCAATCTACTCCCATAGTGATACTGCCTCAGAAACCCAAGGCGGGGTTGCTCTGAATCGAGTCCGACTCCATGGCACATAACAACAACAACAACAACATACATGGAGCACTGTTCTAATGTCTGTTTTGTACATGCATAAACTAGGGAGCTAGGTGGAGATGCTTAAACCCAAGTTCTCTGGGTCCTGCTCAACCACTGGGGCCAATAAGTCCTCCTAAGGTCCCAAGAGCCAGGACACTTTAAGTCTAATCCCTACATGATTCCAGAACACCAGAGGTTTACAGCTTCCCAAATGGGCAAAATAGCACCTGTCTTAGTTATGTAGTGCTGTTATAACAGAAGTATCACAAGTGATGACCTTAACAAACAGAAATTTATTTTCTCACAGTTTAGGAGCCCAGAAGTCCTAACTCAGAGCAAGGCTCTAGGGTCCGCTCTGGAGCAAACAAAGTCCTTGTCTCTTCAGCTTCTGCTTCCTGTTTCCTTGGAGATCTCCATGTGGCCTGACATTTATCTTCCCCATCTCTCCTTCGCTCACTTGTTTTATCTTTTTTATATCTAAAATGAGATTGACCTAAGAGACCCCTTATATTAATCCTGCCTCAGTAACATAACAAAGATAACCCATTCCCAGATGGGAATATAACCACAGACATAGAAGTTAGGATTTACAACATACAATTTTTGGGCATTTAATTAAATTTGTAACAGTACCCATAAGACTGATGTCAATGCAGAAAAAATAGGACACACTGATTAAAAAATTATATAGAAATAAATTCTACTTCTGTTCCACTCTGCCTGTGTTCTTCATTAGCTGAATGGTTGTCACACACCACACCACCTATACCTTCCTTCTTTGTAGGCCTCGACTATTTTCCAGATAGAGTCTGCTCTGCCTGTGCCTCCATCCAGACTCTTGGCAGACTTGGTTGGTAAATTATCTTATCCCTGCACCATACACTTAATATAAAAGATCCTCTACCTTCAGCTTGTTTACTTTGGACATGTCATCAGGAAAGACCAAGCATTAGAAAAAGACATCATGTTTGGTCAAGTAGAGGGTCAGTGAAAATGAAGGAAGCTCTCAATGAGAAATACTGACAATAGCTAAAACAATGGAAGCAAATATACCAAAGATCATGGAAATGGCATGATATTATTGTTCGGTGCCATCGAGTCAGCTCCGACTCATAGCGACCCTGTGTACAACAGAACGGAACACTGCTCAGTCCTGCATCAGCCCCACCATCTTTGCTATACCCAAGCCCATTGTTGCAGCACTGCATCCATCCATCTCATTGAGGGCCTTCCCCTCTCTTTGCTGACCCTCCACTTTACTTTAAGCATATCATCCTTCTCCAGGGGATGGTTCCTTCTGACAACCTGACCAAAGTAAGTGAGATGAAGTCTGGCCATTCTCACTTCCAAGGAGCATTCCAGCTGCACTTCTTCCAGGATAGATTTTTGTTCATTCTTTTTGCAGTCCATGATACTTTCAGTATTGTTCATCAACACGACAACGCAAAAGCTGGAATCCACTCCAGGTCAAGAGAAGAAGAACATATCAGAGCCTCTGTTGGTCTCAGCAGCCCTGAAATGGGAATGTAACTCACAAGTGGAGAAGTGATAGAGAGGAGCTGAGTATTACAGGCATTGAGGCATATGTAAAGTATAGGCCAGGACCAAGGCCTCAGAAGCTCATGAAGAATCTAGTTACATCTGCCCTGGAGCCAGGCCAAATCCTAATTTAAGACTTGTGTCACACAGTCAGAACCTTACCACCTTGACGGTTCATCATGGCTCAGTCTATATCCTAAGGTGAGGCTCCAGCCACTTTCTGCCTCAGGCCAGTATCGACCCTCAGGACACAGTCTACAGTGAGGCTGTTACCCTTGCTTGGGTGTAGACAAGAAGAGCAGGAGATTTAGGGGGCCAGGTAGACATCTCAACACTGATTACCCAGGCCCAGGTCTGCTCCTCAGCCCAAATGAGAGGAGTTGAGAGTCTGCAAGCCCTTGTCACTCCCTGCTGGGGTTAATTTACTCACTTCTCAGACATCTCCACAAAAGGTCAAGGGCTACATGAGTAATTGTAGCTGAGCTCATGGCTTGGCCTCAGCCATTGATCCTCAACCTCAATTTTCCGAAACGTCTCACTATCTTATCCAAATATGCTTTAGACCTTGAAGGCAGAGTGCTCCTGGTGAAGTTTGTGAATAATTGCCTTAAATAGCCAAGACTTTTAGAAACTGGCAGAAAGAAGGTTGTGAGCAAACACTGAGCTCCCAGCATTAGAAGCATCCTCCGGGTGCTGCTCTGCAGAAGTGCCTGAATACCAGGAAAGGGGGTCTTTCCTCTTCCTGTAGGAACTTAGGACCTCCCACCTCAGTGACAGGTCACAAGTTGGAGCATTCCAAGCTGCAGCCAAATCACTCAGAGAACTGGTCAACAGTCCCTGGCCCCAGAGAGTACGATTCCATTGATCTGATGCAAAGTATAGGCCAGGACCAAGGAGTGTCCAGTAAGGCCCTGGAGTGTCCATACTGACCAAGCGTCCCAGAGACACTAAGGGAGGTGGGCCCTCAGACCCTAGGTAGAGCAGCAGGAAGGGTATCACCTGACAGTTGTTAGAAAAGCAGAATTTTGACTTTACCCCCAAGTTAGGGAATCCAAATTTGCATATAAAAAGATTGCCAGTGATTACATGGGCACTGAGGTTTGACAAGTGCTGCTTTGGACAACACTATGAGCCCTCTGACCCTTCCGTGGCTCCTGATTTTCCTTGAGTCTATTTGCAACCTCATGCCCTTTACTTCTTTCTCCTTGAGAGGCCCCTTCCACTCAATACAACTGCTCTCCTAGACCATGTAAGGTCACCAGGAGACACACATATAAGGGACACATAAGAGCAATTCCCAGAGTTGATAAGGCAGAGCAGGGGCCTCACCAAAGCCAATCTGTGAGCAGAAGGATGAGGGACCAACACTAACTGAGTACTTTAGCAAAAAAAACTGGGGTTGGGAAGGGGTGGGAAAGAGGAAGCTACAGACTTGCTGCTTGCTCACACATTTCTGAAAGAAAATAACAATCGCTAATTCAACCAACATTTGCAGAGCACATGCCATGTGTTGGTCCCTGGGGGAGTTGCTACCACCATTCGTATAATGCCTTTTGGCTGATAAAATATGTTCTCTCGATGAATCACACACGTAACAGAGAAACAACAAGCCTGTGATATAGAAAGCACGATCCCCACTGACAAGTGATGAAACTGGTGTTCAAAGAAGCTAAGCAACTCGTCCAAGAACAAAAAATAGCATTAGGGCTGGGATCGCCACCAGGTCTGCCTGATTTCAGACACAGGGTCAGTGCAGTAAAGGGAAGGGGAAGGCAGACAGAAATTGATAATACTCACAGGTTTGTATCTCGTTATAAACCAAAGACATTTTAAGCATCCCAGGAGAATGGCTACCCAAGGAGCATCCGGGTTGGTCTAGCACAGGGGATGCCAGTGTATCTGTGGTCAGACTATCTGCCACATTTATGAGGCACCTGTTCAAGTGTTGTCCAATAGGACTACATGCCATGATAGGCATCAAATACACTTGTGCTGTCTCCACATGGTCCCCACTGGCCACATGAGGCTACTGCGCATTGGAATGTGGCTAATGCAGTTGAGGTATAGACTTTTTCAGTTTTATTTAAATTTAAATTTCAGTAGTCACATGTGTCTAGTGGCTACCATAATGGACAGTACTGAACGTAAGGTCACTGGGTCACTGTTCTTTATTCTACAGCATCTAAACAGAATAAACTAGAACAAATAGAAAAGGGGTTGGTGGGAGTAGCAGAACTTCTAAAGAAACCCAACCTGGCTGCTGCTCCCTTCTGACTCTCCTGTGTAATGTGGACTGTTTAAGCATGCATGCTTGGTGGGGGCAGTAGCACCCTCAAGAGGTGAACATTGGTTACTGGAGGTGAAGAAAATCTTGTATTATGTATTATGTGAAGCATAGATATCTGCTTCCAAAAAATGAGCCATTGAAAACCCTGTGGAGTACAGTTCTACTCTGACACACATGGGGTCACCAGGAGTCAGAATGGACTCCAATGCAACTGGTTTATACACATAATACATAATAGAAATATACGGTATGTCTATAGTATTGACGTTTCATGGGGGAGACAATTAGGAAAAAGGTATGTCTGGAAATGCTTGGGGTGTAAGAGGTGATCATGACAAAGAGATCAAGAAACACTGTGTTCAAGTGAAAAGCCAAGTGACATTGCAGCACAAAAGAAACTTTCTCCCCTCACACCCAATGTGATCAATCTGCTTGCTGTAAATGGTCTCTTGGTTGTTACTTCCAGAGTTATCTCCACCTTTTCTACCATGACAAGCACCAATATAGAGAAGCATCCATTCAGTTGGCACTACATTTGTTAGACAAAGCCACACATTCTGAATTAAGGACAGCCCCAAGCATCTTCCTAAGCAAAGGCCAGATCTCAGAATTGGAGGCTATGACCAACCTACCAATCATGGGTGGGATGCCTCTCCGGGCTGGAGAGAAATACAGTGCTATGTCTGTCCAAACCAATAGTCAGAAGCTTCAGGGCTATGCAGGACATCACCTTTAAGTTTTTATCACTCATCAATGACAACTCTTAAATTTGAAGCAGCAATAAAATGCTCCCTGGACATACAGAAATGAAATGAAATGAAATCTGAACACGCCTGAACGATCGTGAGAGGCAGCGTATAGGTAACAAGTGTGAGGGTGTTACAGGCAGAGGCATAGGGAGGTGGGCAGAGTATACCGGGCTGGGAGTGTAGTGAGACAGAAGCTTGTTGGTGAAGAGGGACCAATGGTATGTGGGGGGCAGAGGGTTCGGGAGGTTCTTGCTTTTGCTGCAGGGTCTTCATTATCATCGTGAGCCAGGTAGATTTAAGGGGTCTTCACCCAGTTCTGGAGTCCCTGGGTGGTACAAATGGCAACGTACTCAGCTGCTAACTGAAATGATGGTGGTTAGTGTCCACCCAGAGGGGCCTCAGAATAAAGGCCTGGTGATCTACTTGTGAGCTGCTGAAAACCCTCTGGGGCACAGTTCTACTCTGACACACACACGGTCACCAGGAGTCAGAACCAACTCAATGGTTACTTAATTTTTTTTCATCCTGCTCTTCAGACCCTCACCTTCTATGCACCTACAGTCAGTTATAGCCTCTTCATTTGGGCCCAGAGCAATGGCAATGAACACATGTGTCATGTTACGAAGCATCTCTGCACAACATCTAATCATGCCAATGCTGTGTGCCACTGGAATCACTCTTCCCACCCATTTTGCAGATGAGAAAACTGAAAGGCAGAGCAGTAAAGCTGTGTAAGGAATAACCAGAGGGCGGACTCACAGATCCCACACCCTGCACTTGCCACCTCATGGCCTCATCTGCTCCTGGGACGAGCAAGTCCTCAATGACCACAGCTGGTGGGGGGAGGGTGTCTCACAGATCACAAGCAGCCTTAACTGCTGCGTCAGTCCCCACGTCAGATCCTCATCATGCATTGTGATGCCACTCTAATAAAGGGGACTGCTGTTAGGAAAGATTAATTCATTAATGAATAGGAGGCCTGTGGAAAGCCAGAGGGCTATATAAATACCCATGTTGTCAGCTGTGCCTCTCTGTTGCAGAATGAAAAGGACCAGAGTCCTCCCATTGTCCTTGGACAATAGCTTTGATTTGGTGCAGGGTGGGAGGAAGGAGGCTCAGTCCGGGGGATACACAAAGCTGAGCTGTTTGCCACACCACAGGCTGAGGAAGTGAGGAGGAAGCTGGGACGGAGTCTTCCCAGAGGAGCCTGTGTCCGTGCTCCTAAACCTCTCCCACCACCACTCCACCGGGGGAGATACACACGCATGCCACACTCACCCATGCACACACTCTTACTAAGCCCAACTCTGGCCACCTCAAAGTGGTATCTTGTGAGTGAAGCAAAGACAACTGCCACCCACTTGCAGGTGTGGGTTTCAATCTGAGTTCCCCTCCTGGGACTGTATTTGCAGTGACAGTTCAAACAGTGGAGGCCAGCCCCATGGTGACCTACAGGAGTAAATGTCAGGGCTGTCTGCGTGTGTTTCTGCTTTCAGCAAACATTCCAAAACAGAGTGGATCTAAACAACAAACATTAATACGTTCACAGATTCTGTGGGATGGGACCCAGCAGAGAGGGCTTGCCCTGCTCTACAAAGCCTGGGACATTAACTGGGAAGACTGCAACAGCCAGGGCGATTCAGATGGCCGAGGGCTAGAGCAGCTGGGGCTGGAAAATGCACTTCCAAGCAGACTTCTACCCTCACGTGTCTGGAAGCTGGGCAGGGTTGGCTGAAGGGCAGCTCAGCTGGGACTAGTGAGCACCAGCATTAGAGCTTTCCATGGGGTTGGGTTTCTCAGTGCACACAGGGTGGGTTAGGAAAAAGAACATCCCCAGGAGGACACGTGTCCTGAGAAGTCTCCCCTTTGAAGTCACATGCACCACACTCTGGCATTTCTCTCTGGGAAGCAGCAGTCACAGATCTGCCCAGATTCAAATGAAGGGAACAGAGACTTTACCTTTCTCAACTGGAAGAGTGTCAGAGATGGAATCGACTTCAAGGCAACAAGTTTGGTTTTGTTGTTTTAAAAATCACCGTGGAGAATGAGGCCAGGGTTTGGTGTAGGACCTCACAGCAGGTTTGGGTATGGTCCCAGATGTCAGCTTCCAGTCCATCCTTTTCCTTTTCCATAGGGAGGTATCTCCAAACATTTCAGTGCTTTGGATTATGCCATTTTTTTTCTCCCTTGAGGCATAAAAGTAAAGCATTCTCCAAATTTCATTGTAATTTGTAGACCCAAATTCCATGCTTTTATTTTACCAGTGAGGAAACTGAGGACCAGAGAGGTCACATGAAATACCCAATATCACGTGACTGCTGAATGGCACGGCCAATGTTCAAACCAGAGTCTACTGACTGCAAATCCAGTGCTCACTCTGTCTCTTGGCTGCTAGCTGCTATGGGAGCAGTAGACACCCTATGTTTTTCTACCCAGGTAAGGAATTGATCTGTAGAGCTAGGTGATCTGCTACAAAGGAGAACCTTCCAGCCCCTCCCTCAAGGAAGATGAGAAAGGAACAGGGTTGATATCTCAGGGGCACTTACTGATGGGAGGGGGGTGTGGGCTGGCAGGCAAAGGTGACTAGGTCTGCCTGGCCCCTGAGGGAGGGTCTGTGACAGGCAATTGGATAAACGCATTCAGAGCAGAACGCGTGTGCAGCCGAGTGTGTGCACATTTTTAAATATGTATTTCACATCCATATGCAGATCTCAGTGACATGTGACAAATGTGCAGTGGCCTCCAGGAGCTGTTCTCCAAAGAGGCACTTATTCCATTTGACTCCAGGTATCCAAGCCTCCACAGATGCTAGGACTTAGACAGGCTGTGGAAAGCAGACTTCAGTTATAGCAAGAAGACCCAAGACAGACCAAGGGAAGAACTCTGTGCCCTTCTCCAGGACACCAGTTTTTTTTTTTTTTTTTTGCAGATTAAATTGCAAATGTGGTATATAGATCCAATATAGATACTTAGATAAGAGTGCTGGCTGAAGACATGAAAGAAGAACTCAACCAATAAACTCTGGGCTTTTATCTCATCCCCCCACATTTTCTGGGACACAGTAATTCCACAAAGGGGATGGGCCTGTGACCAATTTTAGCATAAATGAAGGCTCAGGGTTTCATTTTGGAGAGCAGACAACATTTTAAGAAGCACATATGAAGACTTAAACGTGAAAAGCTGAGGCCTTGTCAACTTCTTCCAATGTATCTGTGAGATAGGAAGAGGCTAACGGTTGTTTAAATCAACAACCTAATGTGGGCAAAGCCTTTTTTTTTTTCCTTTCCTTTTGTAACAGGCTTTTTGAGATGTAATTCACTTAGCACATCATTCACCCATTTAAAGCACACAATTCAACACTTTTTAGTATATTCACAGAGTTATGCAACTACCATCTTTATCAATTTTAGATCATTTTCATCACCCCAAAAAGCAACTCTGTACCCCTAGCTCCCCCTCAGCCTTGCTGTTGTTCATTATCTTTGAGTCAATTTGCCTCACCACTAATCTAATTTCTGTCTCTAACAGATTTCCCTATGCTGGACATTTAATATAAACAGAATCATGAAATGCATAGTCTTTTGTGATTGGCTTCTTTCACTTAGCATAATGTTCTCAAGGTTCACCCATGTTGTATCCTGTATCAGTATTTCATTACTTTTAATTGTCAAATAATATTACATTGTATGGAATATGCCACATTTTATTTATCCATTCATCAGTTAATGGTTACTTGGGTTGTTCCCCCCTTTTGACTATTACGAATAATGCTGCTACGAACATTCATGTACAAGTTTTTCTATGGACATATGTTTTTACTCTTCCTGGGTAATGCCTAGGAATGGAACTGCTCAGTCATATGGCAACTCTATGTTGAACTTTCTGAGGAAACCCCCCAAGCTATTTTCCAAAGTGACTGCCCCATTTGATATCCCCATCCAGCAGTGTATGAGGATTCCAATTTCTCAACATCCTCACCCACATTTGTTATTCCCTCTCTTTGTGGTATGACCGTGCTAATGGATACGCAAGCACTTTTATTATGCTATGCCATTTAATCTTGCTATCAGTGCTACAAGGGCAGGCAGCACCATCCCAATTGACAAATCATAAAATCGAGGCTCAAAGAGATACATTCGCTTTCCTGCCAAAGGTCACACAGATATTCAGTAATGTCCAAAACTAAACGTTCTGTCCAAACCCTCCTTCCTCACCTGGCACTGAGGCTGAGCCATCCTCTCCTGGGCATCTGCATCCTTTCTGTTCACTGTGGATGGGAGCCCAAGCTGCTCAGAAACAAATGTGACCCTCTCCTCTGCCCCTACCTCTCCATCAGTGCCTTAAGCCTGGTCCGTCCCAGTTGCAGACGTATTTCCAGATCCCTGCCCAGCAAGCTGCAGGAAGTTCAGCAGTCCTTTTGCCCTCCCATTGGAGGACCTGAGACTCTGCCTGCCCCTGTCGGTGGTTCCAGGGACCACCCTCACCCCCATCAGCTCAAAACATTATAATGATCATGACCCACCAGTATCGGTTGCCACTGTGTCCTGCTGACTCTGACTCATGGTGCACCCATGTATGTCAGAGGAAAGTGTGCTCCGTAGAACGGTCAGAAGTAGGTCACCAGACCTTTCTTCAGAGGCACCTTTGTGTGGGCTCAAACCTCCAGCCTTTCAGTTAGCAGCTAAGCATGTTATACTTACTACCCAGAGCCTCCTAAAACACACACTAAGATGGGACCCTGGCATGGGATGTACCACGTGGCTTCATTGAGACCACTGAGCCTCCTCTGCCCACCCTGCCCCCCGCACCACACAGCAAGATAAATGATGTGGGGAGCCATCAGGTGTGTTATATTTATATATGCACATCGTTCCTTATTCTCCCTGCATTGTTCTCTGATGTATGACAAAACTCCCAATTTGTCAAATGCTTAACAGCAGTTGGGATAATCTATTCTCCACACATTCACAGAGCCTTTCATTTTGCACAACTGTCACCAAGAGCGGTTTATGAATTTTCTGTCATGAGGAATGCGAGAGGGTGAGGAGGAAAAAAAAAAAAAAACCCACCACCACCACCACCACCCCCCTTTTCCTGTGAGTCACAGCCTCCACTCATTAGAAAGAAGATGCAGTTCCCGAGGTTCGACCATTACATTACACATAATCACACTTCACACTTAAGCCCATTTCCCATGCAGCCATCTCTGAATACTTTGCAGCTTGTACCCAATCCCTCTCCATGCTTTGCAAGTTAAGATCATGCAATGCCCTCCTCCAAAGGGACCTCACATTGAGAGCTCAAAGGAGGCAGCTAAGACGACCCCTTGTTCAACAGCCAGTTCATCCCCCAATGCCGGCCAGCGCCTCTGGCTACCCTTCAACTGATTCTAATGAACTCCCAGAAGCCTCAAGCTTTTAAAACAATTATATGTTAGAAGATGCTCATTGCATCATCTGTAAGAGTAAAACACTAAAATCAACCTAAATTTCCACAGAGAAGGGATGCGTGAAATAAATGATGATAAACCACACAAAGGAATGTAAAGACCCACTGAAATGATGTCTCTAAGGCGTGGGAATGTGATCAGGATGTACTGTTAACGAAAGCAAGTTGCAAAACTGTATCTACAGTACGATTCCAATTTAGCAAATATATGCATGTAGATTTATACATAGGCAAGAAGACCAGATGGATAGATACCCTAAATGTTAAAACCAAGAGATTATCTGCTTTTTAAAGTAAGATTTATATTTTCCAAATTTTCGGGAATACAGAAAAAAGTTATTTTTAAAAATAATCAAAAGCAAATATCAAGTTATTTTGTCCACCATTCACACACTCGTCCAAAACCTTAAGCTTGGCAGAAGTGGCCAGTTGTATAGTAAACAGAATTTACAGCCCAATGGCATTCTGACACTGAGCACTTTTTCATTCACACTGGGTGGCACCATACTGAACAGCAGCTGTCCATATGATTTTAATCACAGTAACTTTTGAAGTTACAGCCCGCTTTTCCCTTTATTTTATTCCATTACAAAGCTGTCTCTCAAAGCTAATGAGCAAATTCACTGAGTGCCTGAGCCTAAGAAATGCTGAATCACAGGGCAAATGGCCCATTAAATGCACACCATTCATACAGCCTTTTGAAGACCCACACAGCTCCCATAGCTTTAAAGTCCCTCTGTGAATATATTGGATCTATGGTGATTACACATCAATGTAAGCCAATGCCAAACAAGAAAAAATAATTTGCAAATAATGTTGGCTATGATCTAAGTGGCAGTTCTAATGTGAAGAGTAGCATAGAGATCATTTCAGCAAAGACTTGTGGGCTGAGGTTATCCTGTACAGGAAATCCTGACTACAGCTGAGATTTTTCCAAGAAACTCAGAGCCTATGAGCTAATCACAATTACAACTGTGGGAGCAAAAAGAAAACTATAACCCCAAATCCCTTGGTCCTCCCTTTTTTATTTCCCCTTTATCTCCCTTCCCTACCTACCTTGGATTCCATGAGTTATCTCTTTAATAAGATTTGTATACAGTACTCTGAAAACATTTGCATTAAATTCTTTACAATCATTTGGAAGCAGGGTGGAGAAATAAAAAGTAACCCTATCCTTTAGACCAATCCAATCAACCATTCTCCTAGAATCTATGCCCCAACTAGACTGCTGAGTCCTGCTAGAGACAACCTCACAAACTTACAAACTGACTACGTGGTATCCAACACCAGCTCAGTCAATCCTTCCCATCGCCCTGGGTAGCTTCTCCTTCTATATTACACTGTTCCCTTTTCCACCTTTCACCATTCTCCTTCATCCTCTCAAATTTAGGGGATGATCTCACCTCCTACTTCATTTAAAAAAAAAAAAACACACACACACACACAGAAACCATCCAAAACAAAGTGTTCTGGCTGCCCAGACATGAAGCTTTATCTTTCCTCCAATCCACTGTTTTCCTTTTTCCACTCTAACATAAAGCAACACGCTTCCTCCTTGTAGGCTCTGGATCCCATGCCCTCCAGGCTCCACAGGGGTGAAAGATTGAGTGAACAGACAGACAATGGCCAGACCATGTATGAAAACAGAATCAGAATTCTGACCTACTATCTCTGTAGCACCGAGCCCGGGAAGCCCAAACACAACTTCTGCAGCAACTGGCCCAAGAAGACCAAGACTTGATCAGCAATCGTCAGCTTCCCTAATTCTTCCATCACACCCTTCAAC
>NW_006921607.1:21153315-21175577 GCF_000298275.1 Orycteropus afer afer
TCTTTACGGAAGTAGATTGCCCCATCTTCTTTCCGTGGAGCAGCTGGTTGGTTTGGCCCACCAGCCTCCAGTTAGCAGCCAAATGCCTTACCCACTATGCCACCAGAGCTCTTTAATAGGGCCTTCGAACCAAAAACCAAACTCAATGCTGTTGAGTTGAATTCAACTCAGCGACCCCTCCTTGGGTTTCTGAGGTGGTATCTCTACGGAAGTAGATTGCCCAGTATTCCTTCCAAGAAGAGGCTGGTGGGTTTGAACCAACAACCTTCTGGTTAGTAGTCAAATACCTCAGGCACTACACCACTTAGGAGGGGCAAAATCCCCTGGAATGATAAAGAAAAGTAGAGCTGAAAAGGGCTAGAAGACAGTTGGGGCAAGACTTGATACTTCTTAAACAATTACTCTCTAAATTCAAATCATCATCCTTTCTTACCTCTTCTGCACACCAACATTTTAAGGACTTCCCTTGACATGGATTAAATGTGGGTGTGCTTTTATGTTAGAAAATACACTTCCTTGACCAAAGCCTTGGCCAATGGAAACTGTCCACTGAACATGATGGTATGTCACTGAATTGTGTAATACCAGTTTTACGGTGGGTATTGCGCTTTCTATATAGAGGTACAGCTTTAAGTGAGGCACCATATTAAATATGCTTCCCACTGGCCACTCGGTCCATGTCCTGATTCCAGTGCTAGATTGAATTAAAATCACTTGTAGCTAGGAATTAAGTAGAAGGTCAGTGTAGAGCAACAGATGTCAAAGATTAGACATATAAAAGGTGATGGTTTCAAAATGTATGTTAGCCTGAAAAACCAAAACCAGAATCACTTTTCCAGGAGACTGCTTCTGCATCATTATTTAAAGTACAAAAGGATGGATATTAGACAACATGTAGTCCAATACTTTCATTTTCCATATAAGGATACAGATGCCTAGAAAGGAAAAAGGCTACACTTCCTCAGGGCTGAATTCTCAAGAATCGGGAGAGATGGCAATAGAATTTATGTGTATGTTACCAGTAGATGAGAGGCCTGGTAAATGTGATTCATTTTGCTAGGGCCTTTGAGTTATCAGATCTGTCCACACAGCACATCAAAATCCCTCCCAGCAGGAACTCTGGAACACTCACCCACACCATCCCCAGGCTTCTTCCAGAACACATCATCCTAGCCAAGTCTCACATACATTTCAGCTGGCCCCTGCTCCTCCTGGATTCCCAGTGCTAGACTCCTGTCCCCACACCAGCCTTGCCTCTTCCCTATGACTGTCTCATTTGCTTTTCCTGAATACTCCTTTCTGTCTTCATCCACCTTTGGTTCCATGCAACCAGCCTCACCAGTGCAGTATTCTGGGTCTGTCTGGGCTCTCTGAGTTTATACCCCTGGCAGGCTTGACCCAGCCCCATGAAGAGATCCAAGAGAGAAATGATGGTGGTCTGGAACCCATGCCATAGCAAATGAAGAGCAAACAGAAAACAAACAGCAAAATCAACCAACCAACCAACCCACCCTTGTGAGTTCAGATTATTATTCAGCCAGCACTGAGCCATGATATGTGCCAGGCACTGTGCTAGCTGCTGGTGTTCACATGGTCTCATTCAATCTAATCTCCCAGCCTTGAATAGAATCCTGCTCCGTGAAATTTGCACAGGGGCCAAAAGGAAACAAGGCATTATTTATAATAATTGGCTTGCCATTATCCATTCTCTTGGCACTGCCTGGAATAACAAGATGGGCCTTTATGCTATTCAGAGCCTATAAAAAAATAGTTCTGTTGTGATTCAACATATAGTAATCTCCATTTTAAGAAGACAATAGAAACACTCAGCCATTATTCAACCCAGAGCCTTAAAAAGCAGAGAATTCCTTTATCAGAACATAAGGTTACAGTGGCATGAGTTATTAATATTGCGAGTAGCCCAATGCATTTATCGAGGTGCTTCAACTACTGAAGAAAACTAATGATTTTTAAAAGCCATACCTGGTAAAAGGCAAGGACCAAGTAGCACTTTGAGAGAACTGAGTAAAAGGCACAAACTGTTCAGAATGGCTGACATTAAACTGAGAATGAGGGCTAGAATCTTTAGTGCCACTTAATTCTGAATGTTCTGAAATTGTGTACAAAGGAGAAAAGTGAACCAAACCCACTGCTGTTGAGCCGATTCCAACTCATAGTGACCCTTCAGGGCAGAGTACGGTTTCCAAGGCTGTAATCTTTACAGAAGGTGACTGCCTTATCTTTCTCCCATAGACTGGCTGGTGAGTTTGAATCATTGACCTTTAGGTTAGCAGCCAGGTGTTTTAACTACCATACCACCAGGTTTCCTGGCAAAAGTAAAACCACAAACCTACTGCCACTGAATAGACTCTGACTCATAGCGACCCTATAGTACAGAGTAGAACTGCCCCTTAGGGTTTCCAAAACTGTAAGTCTTTACAGAAGCAGACTGTCTTATCTTTCTCCTGCCAAGTGACTGGTGGGTTTGAACCAATGATCTTTTGGTTAGCAGCCAAATTTAATAACCACTGTGCCACCAGGGATCCTTCAGAGAAAAGTAAAGGTGTTCCAAAATACAGATTTGAAAAGAGAGAAAAATATGGCAGTAGTTGCAAAGGAGAGTTAATTAACAACCATTAGTGGCACAAGCATAACATATTTGGTATTCAGTTATTCATTCATTTACTCTCCACCACATTCCACAAAGGATTTGAGATAGCCTACAAAAAGAGCGTGATAGAATAATAGAAAAATGTAATAAGGATACTCAGAGATAGCATAGAGATAGCTATGAATGCCACAGCAAAAAAGACATATATTGGCTGACCATAACATCCCCATAGGTACCAAGGTCAAGCTTCAAATGTGACTCAGAGCTTCCTGGCAGCCAAAATGAAGAGTAGACATGATGAGTCATAGAAGTTTCTTTAACAAGAACTCTTAAGCATTTTTCTTCCAAAGCAGGATAAATATACAACTCCACAGTGGCCATACAATTAACCACAAAATGGGAGGTCCATTAAATTATAAAAAGATGGAAGAGATTGGGTTGTATGGAAGAGAACTTATATTCTGGAGTTGAAAGCCTTAACTATGAATCTAGCTTAATCCTTATCAGTTCTGTGCTTCTGGAGAAGATCCTTAAGTTCTCTGGGGCCCATTGTTATTATTTATAAAATGAAAATTTAAAAACATCTAATGTGCTAAGTCATATGTTAAAGGAGGAGAGAGAATCAAAGAAAATGAATAAAGGAATGGACAGGTATGTGAATATGCAAATGTGAAACATGCAAAACTTACAGCACATTTCCTGGCACTTGAAACATGCTAGATCCTCTACCAGAATACTTTTTCTTTCACTCTTTCTGTGAAATTAAACTGACTAGCCAAAGTACCACAGCCTGTTTTTCCATGTGGGTGGCTGCTTTTCAAGGCCTCCATCCTCTCTTACCTCAGATGCAGCTGCCACTGTACCACATCTCAATCTCATAATGCTAGAGCAAAGAGGATTACAGAACCCAGGTGGATGGATCAGTCCAAAAGGCTCAGAGCATTACTAGAAGCAATGAGAACCGATAAGGACAGGATCAACCACAACATGGAAGACAGAGTGTCAACTCAGAAACGAAGCAAGCAGTCATTAATAATCATTAAGAGTTTATAAGAGCCATATTATACTAAAATGTGTCTATTTATTTGACATAGTTCTATCTTGATCACTCAGTGACAAATACTTGCTGGCTAATCCATTCAGATCTTGATAAAGAGTTCTATTTTGTAGGAAAAGCAATATTGGCCATCTTGGTCCTAAATGCAACTTGATGCTAACTATCGAGGCTTTATGTGCCCAAACCAAACCAAACCAAATGCACTGCCGTGGAGTCAGAGCCAACTCACAGAGAACCTTCCTTGGGTTTCTGAGGCGGTATCACTATGGAAGTAGATTGCTCAACATTCCTTCCAAGGAGTGGCTGGTGGATGATACCCATATTTGTGCTCATTCCAAAGAAAAGTAATCCAACAGAATGCGAAAATTATCTAATGCTATCATTAATATCACACACAAGTGAAATTTTCCTGAAGATGATTAAAAAATAGTTGCAGCAGTACATCAATAGGGAACTGCCAGAAATTCAAGCTGGATTCAGAAGAGGGTATGGAATAAGGGTTATCATTGCTGATGTCAGATTGATCTTGGATGAAAGCAAAGAATAGCAGAAACATGTTTACCTGTGTTCTACTGACTATGCAAAGGGCAAGTGGATCATAACAAATTATGGATAACATTTTGAAGAATGGGAATTCCAGAACACTTAATTATGCTTGTAAGGAACTTGTACATAGACCAAGATGCAGTCATTTGAACAGTATAAAGGAATACTGTATGGTTTAAAATCAGGAAATGTGTGTGTCAGGGTTGTATCTTTTCCCATACTTAATCAGTCTGCATGCTGAGCAAATAATCTGAGAAGCTGGAGTATATGAAGAAGAATGCAGCACCAAGATTGGAGAAAGAGTCATCAACAACCTGCAATATGCATATGATGCAACCTTTCTTGCTGAAAGTGAAGAATACTTGAAGCACTTACTGATGAAGATCCAGGAGGACAGCCTTCAATATGGATCACACCTTAACATAAAGAAAAGCAAAACTGTCACAACTGGACCCATACGTAACATCATGATAAATGGAAAAAAGATTCAAGTTGTCAAGGATTTCATTTTACTTGAGTCCACAATCAACATTCATTGAAGCTGTTGTTGTTGTTGTTGTTGTGTGCTGTCGAGTCAGACCCGATTCATAACTACCCCTCCTTGGGTTTCCAAGGCAGTATCACTACAGAAGTAGATTGCCCAACCTTCCTTCAAGGAGTGGCTGGTGGGTTTGAACCACCAGCCTTCTGATTATAGTAGTCAAGTGCCTTACCATTATGAGACCAGAGCTCCTATCAAGAAATCAGACATCAGATTGCAATAGGCAAATCTGCTCCAAAAGACCTCTTTAAAGTGTTAAGAAGCAAAGATGTCATTTTGAAGACTAAGGTGTGCCTAACTCAAGCCATGGTTTTCAATTGCCTCATATGCATGTGAGAGCTGGACAAGGAATAAAGAAAACTGCACAAGAATTACTGCATTTAACTTGTGGTGTTGGAGAAGATGAACAAACAAATCTGTCTTGGAGGAGTACAGCCAGAATGTCCCTTAGAAGTGAGTATGGCCAAATTGTGTCTCTCATAACTCTGGTGGCATAGTGCCGAAGGCATCTGACCACTAACCAGAAGGCTGGCAGTTCAAACCCACCAGCCACTCCCTGGAAGGAAGGTTGGGCAATCTACTTCCATAGTGATATCACCTTGGAAATCCAAGAAAGGGTCACTATGAGTCAGACCTGACTCAACAGCAGTGGGTTTAATTTGGTCATGCTATCAGAAGGGGTCAGTTCCTGGAGAAGGATACCATGGTTGGTAAAATGGTGTGTCAGCAAAAGAGGGGAAGGCCCTCAACAAGATGGACTGACCCAGTGGCTTCAATGATGGGCTGAGTAATAGCAATGACTATGAAGATGATGCGGGGGCAGGCAGTGTTTCATCCCATTGTATGTACAAGTCTGATTCATATGGAACTGACTTTAGGGCATCTAACAACACGTCAGTAAATTTTACAATTGTCTAAGACCTAAATTACATTAATAAAGTCTGTGGATCACCTATTTTAAGGAAAGAAAAATGTGGAAATTTGGTGCTGTCATGAATTCTGGGTCATATGGTGACTGCATTAAGCTACTCTGAAAGACATGGTATCCCCATTTTTCAAATGATTCGCCTTACCTTCAAGCTTATGTGAGAAGCCTCTGCTTGGTGTAGCCTTTGAACCTGGACACACCTTCATCCTAGCCTTCATTTCCCTGTAACTGACTTTCCAACTAAAAGAAGACTGTACTGGGGACAAGATGTCTGCCCTATTCAGCTCTGTCTTTCCAGGACTTAACAGAGAAGGCCTCGTATACAGTGGGTGCTCAATAAATACTAAATGGATCTGCTTCACAAGCATAAGGAAACCAGCTCTCTAGAGTAGCACTAACCACATTACATTCCTTTTCTTCCTCTCTCATTGGTTGCTCAGCTGCACATCCTCCCTATTAGACCAGCCCCAACCTTTCCCCCTTTTTCCCCAAGATTCCAGGTCAGAGTGAGGACTGAGGGCACCTTACACATTAGCAGGACCTGAGAAGGCCTGTGGAAAGAATGGGCCCTCTAATAGTAGCCACAACTGATAAGGAGGGATGCCTCACCACCCATGTATCAGAGAAAGACTCGTCTTTCTGTCTTAGTTATCTAGTGGTGCTATAACAGAAATATCACAAGTGGATAGCTTCAATGAACAGAAACTTCAATTTCTCACTGTTTAGGAGACTGGAAGTCTGATTTTAGGGTGCTGGCTCTCTAGGGAAAGGCTCTCTCTCTCTATTGGCTCTGAGGAAGGTCTTGGGTCTTTTTCCCTTTTGTTCCTTGGTCATCTTCATATGGTGTGGCATCTATCTTTTCCCACCTCTACTTGCTTTTCTGTGCCTAACTCTTAAAGGTGATTGGCATGAAACACACCCTACACTGATATGACCTTATTGACGTAACAAAGAAAGTCCTAATCCCAAATAGTATCATAACCACAGGTATAAGTGTTAGGATTTAACACACACACATATACATGCATGCATGTGTGTATGTGTTTGTTTTGACAGGCTCTCAGATTTTAGTAGTAGTTGGGGGCAAAGAGGTCTTTTCCTCAAGTAGAAGATCAAATGAGAGGTAAACTGGAGGAGAGGAATTTACATCTCATGAATACCCAACGGGGCTTAAAATGTCTTTACAGATGAATACAAGTGCTGTCTCTGGGGTCTGAGAAGTACAGTTTCTAAAATTCACCATCCTGCTTCTTCTCCTGGCTGGCCTGGGGGTGGGACCTCAAAAAGGCCCTTTAGGCCCACCAAAGGGATGAAGCCCTTAAAACTAAACCTCATACAAGTACACTTTTCCAGGCAGGAAGGGCACAGGGCTTTTTGGAACCTTCTGAGTTGGATGACTGGTCTCAGAGGCCTCTTACAACATATATTTTGGAAGGGCACAATTCAGCCCATAACACTTCCCAATAGCCCAAATAGAAAATCTTGTCAAGTCCCAGTTTGACCACAAATTGCCTGTGGTTTCTGGGGTGTGTAAGCAAAGAGAAATGTCAGGTTCTTCGGCCAAAATCTCAACTCTGCCTTCAGAAGACCAGCTCTGATGAGGGTTTCCTGGATGACGACAACTTATCTACTCCCTGAAACCACAGTTATGCATGACATCACTGTGGTCAATCATCACACTTGGACACGCCAATCTACTACAATCACCAACCTCTGTATCTTTTACATCTTTTTAAAAATCTGTTGTGTGAATGACAGACAATTTGGAACAATGCCATGGATTCCTAGATACATCTATGAGATTCTGTAAGGATGCATTTCATATTTTTAATAAGATTTTCTTTTTCATCATGCATGAGCTCTTATACAAGTGCTGAATCCATTTTATAGCACATTTTCATACATTCATCATAAAAAGTAGCACTCAGGCAAATAGATAGTTTTCTTAAATGAGTAAACCAAGTGTTTCTGAACAAAGAATTATACAGTAGGGTAAAGAAAGCCAAGGGCCTTTTTACCTACTCATAGGTTCACATCTGCTTGAACCTTAATAAAACAATTTTGGATCTTAATTTTGGAAGAAAGCTCCAATTTTCAGCCCTAGTTCTCTGTGTTCTGAGATAGTTTTGTTTCTTTATTTTCTGCCTCCCCCTCCCCTTTTCCTGTCTTCATAGCTTCACTAGCATGTTAGTGGAAAGCTGGGAGAATTTATTTCAGAGACAGAAAGTTAAAACCAGAAACTCCTTTCTAAGCTTCTTCATTTTGTTCTCAAAGGTGATTAACAACGAAATAAGAGAACTCTTTGTCATTTGCTCAAATATTATGAAGGGTTGTGCTTTCTTAAACATTGTTCTGAACAATGTCTTATCCATCCAGACAGTCTGAGGAGACTACTGAGGTAACAGGTCTATCATTTTCATAAATAGGTCTAGATACTCCAAGATCTAGGAACCATCACACACCCAAACCATCTAAGGTTGAGCAGGACACCCAGGTGGCAGGTTGGGGCAGTATCAGGTCAGAGCACAGGCAACCCTGGGGCCTCCATATCTGGGACTGTAATAATATTCCTGGAGTTATGAAAGTAAGTTACAAGAGGGCTGAGTCTAGGTAGGAAGGTGCTGATGCTCACAGAACATAGCTTTTGGGTGGGGTAGGAAATGTGACAGTGAAAAAGGGACTGTACATCTTTTGTTATTATTATGGCACAAGTGTCCATTGCTTACCTGTCTGGCCCTGTTGCTCTGTACCATATGACCAGATATGATTTACCTTTATAATTACCTCCATTCAGTCCATCATTTCTATAGCTAGGGAGACTTTTCTTCCAGAAATTAACTAATTACTCTTCATTGTATTTTATTTTCAATATGGTTGCTCCCATTCTTTTTTTCCCTTCCTTCCTGTATTTTTCCCTCTTTCCCATTCACCCATTCGTCTATCTGTCCATCCTTCCATCCATGCAATCATCCAAAAGAATATTGACTGCATGCTTTGTACCACTATTTGGACAAAGTAGTTTGCACTTAATATACATTACCTCATTAAATTTTAACAAATCCCTTGAAGTCAGCACATAATATTCATTATTAGTCCCATTATATGAAGTTCAGAGAACTTGAGTAGTCTACCTAAGAGTTAGTCAAATTCAACTTAATTTTTGAAAATAAAGTTTAATTGGAACAGAGCCACACCTATTTGTTACTGATGCTACAAATGGCAGAGTTGGGTAGTTGCAACAGAGACCATGTGCTTCACAAAACCTAAAATATTTATTATCTGATCCTTTACAGAAATGTTTGCTGACCTTTCATCTTGCCCAACAACACTTAACAGGAAGGTACCAGAGTCAGAGATTCAAATCCAGATTCATCTGCCTTCAAAGGCCATATGCTGTGCTATGCAACAGAAGTATCTGAGCTTTGTCTGCATGACTCCATGCCACGTGGGGTGAGCTGGCCAGGCTTATGGTCCCAGGATCAGAACTGACACATATTACTTAGCAGGTAGCCTATTGCCAAGGACCTTCCTCATTAGTGAGAAAAGCCAGTGAGGACTTTTTTTTTTTTTTTTCTCTCCTGGTGAAATAATTATAGTGATGAGTGTTGATGCATGTTTTGACTTTGCTGCAAAAGTAGTTCTGTCTTCTCCAGTTTAAGTAATTACATTTGTTTCTAAATAAAGGAAATGGAACTATAGTTGTCAAAGAATGCATAGATCAGTTGAGTGCATTTATACATGCTAGGTAGATGAGAAGTTAAAGCAATTGTGACATTCTAAAGAGAAATACCGCAACATAGCTTGCGTACAGCCAAGTAGGTGAGTGCTATCGAGCACCTTGTGAGCCAGAAGAAACCAGGGAGAGATGGAGCTAAATGGAAATGGCAATGTGCACACAATGGAATCTGGCTTCAAACAGCCTCTGCTATCCGTGAGCCCTAACAATTGATTATTTAAAAGTGTTTGTGAATGTTGCCTGGTGTGTGGAATATGTTCTGGGTGTGCCTCCAATGCTTGTTGAGCTCTATTTGCTGGTGCTCTGGGATGGATTGCTTCAATATGTCCCTTTCCCAAAGCTAACAGCTTATGAAGCAGGCAGTAATCTAAGGCATGCTGTTACCTCTATAGAAAAGGGAAAGGCTGCAAGCTAGAAGCAGGCAGAAGTAGGGATAAGAGAACTGACTTGTCATAGGCAAGGGTCCCAAGCAAGATTCAAATAGGCATTGCTAAGCAATTGCACTACTGGAAAGAAAGATGCTGTGGCATTGGGTTCCAGGACATCAGCTCATACAGAATGCCTGCTGGAGTAAGCATAATAAAGTCCTTCCCTCTCCAAATATAGTCATGCTCTAATCCCCAACACCTACAAATAGTGACCTTACATGGCAAAAGAGACTTTGCAGATATGACTAAGTATGATTAAGTTAAGGAACAAACAATGAGGAAATGATTCTGGATTATTCAAGTAGGCCTAATATAATCACAAGGGTCCTTATTATCAAAAGTGGGAGGCAGAAAAGTCAGAGTGTGGTAGAGATTTGAAGCAGTTATATTACTGGTTTGAAGTAGGGCCCACGAGCCAAGAAATACACACACCCTCCCCCAAAACTAGTTGCTGTTGAGCCAATTCTAACTCATGGTGACCCCGTGTGTATCAGAGTAGAACTTTACTCCATTGGGCTTCCAGTAGCTCATTTTTCAAAGTACACTGTCAGGTCTTTCTTCTGAGGCATCTCTGGGTGGACTCAAGCCTTTAGCCTTGTGGTTAGCAGCCAAGTGCATTAATCATCTGCACTCCCCAGGGACTTCCACAGGCAGCTTCTGGAACCTGAAAGAGGTAAGGGAATGGGTTCTCTAGTAGAACCTCTAGAAGTAACAGGGCCCCATTTACACCTTGATTTTAGCCCAGTGAGACCCATTTTGGACTCCTGACCTCCAGAACTGTAATGACAATAGATGTGCATTATTTTAAGTCACTAAGTGTGTGGCAATTTCTTGTAGCAGCAGGACAAAGGTAATACACCAGCCGTAACTCAGGACGAGAGATGAGAAAGGGGCACACACCATCCTCCCACCATGGGAAGAATAGTCACAAGGAGACAGGACTTCAGCAGCATATCAAGCAGCTAAATGGGTTTCAGGCCAGCATGCTACTAATTCATTCACTAATTCACCAATTCTCAGCTCTGCATGGCTTGATTCGGAGTACAAAGGCAATTTTGAAATTCTTTCACTTTCAGAACAAACTCATTTCAATGCAATTTAATTTAAAGACCTGCATTATTTATCCACAAGTCTGTATATAAGGAGCTCTGGTAGCACATACAGTTAAGCACTCACTGCTAACCAAAACAGGTGGTTCAAACCCATCCAGTGGCTCCATGGGGAAAAGACCTGGAAATCTGCTCCAGTGAAGATTACAGCCTAGAAAACTCCATAAGGCAGTTCTACTCTCTGTCACATGGGTCACTATGAGGGGGAAATCAACTCCAAGGCATCTAGCAACAAGGCATGACTTCAGCATCCCATCAAGTAGCTAAATGGGCTTCAGGCCAGCATGCTAATAATTCATTCACTAATTCTCAGCTCTCTGTGGCTTGATTCAGAGTACTAAGGCAATTTTGAATAGTTTTTCGTTTTCAAAACATAATTCATTTCAATGCAATTTAATTTAAAAGCTAACATTATTTATCCACAAATCTTTACATAAGCATGCACTTTCAGGGAAAGAAACAGAAGTACTTGTTGGGCAAGTGGAATGAAAGCAAAGGGTGTTCGAGATTGGAAAGCACTGGCCAGGTGGCTCCAGTGAACTCACAACCACCACCATGGCAGGAAACACCTCATTACTATCAGGAGTGTCATTAATGGATTAGTATTAGTGACCTCAGAACTATAAAAGCAACCACACGCAGAGTTCAACTTCACAGGTAATCTCTGGGGAGTACCACCATGGAAGTGACCTTGTCCCCTGGACCTCCCTACCATAGCCATGATGGAGTAATAAGATTCTCATGCTAGGATCCATTACAAAACAAGAAACATGTTTATCTAACAAAATGCACCAGTGAACAAACTATCAGCCAAATGGCCATATTGACAAAGTTTGCAACCTTGTCAACACAGGTAAGGATTCATAACCTAAGGACTTGGGAAGAAGATGCCACACTTCTTGTACAGGTCTATAGCGGACAGAGGGGAGGAAGTCTTACATTGATGGTAATGTAGTGAGATGAAGAAACTTCTCTATTAGGATGACTCTTTATGGAAAAGCATCTTTCTGAGAGCCATCTCCCTCTTAGTTTTAGAAGTATAAGTAACCATTCAGAATTTTCTTTGAGATTTCAATCAAGAAGTAACAAAATATTCTACAAATGAAAATGCTTACTTTAGTTTCACCTACTGTCAAAAGTTAGGCTCCTTGGAAGGAGATTCTGAGATGGAGTTTAACCTTCACTGTTTATTATTTATGTGGTTTCCTTATGGTGACATCTATGAAGGGGGAGGGAAGTTAGCAGGCAAGAGGCAGAATGAGAAGTCAAACTGATGCAGGCCCAACAGTCAATCTCATTGGGAGCTCTAGAGTCACAGATGTCCTATCGTTGGTCCAAGATTGTCAAGTCTTTATACTCTTGCATCAATGGATCACTGGACACTGGCAGCCTCAGGAAGTAGCACAACTGTGAGCAAGGTGGTTTTCTGCAGTTGAGGCAATCCTGGGAGGGCCTGACCACTGACAGCTGCCTCTCCATGGTACCCCAGCAGCTAGAGTAACAAATCCTTTCTTGAAGCGGGATCTGGGTTGCACATCATAGTATGTACATATACAAAAGCTGGAAAACACTGAAATATCCAGAAATGTGTGACCTTTTTGTCAAAGTATGATTAAGTTAGGAAGTGCTCTGTCAAGCCCTGTCTGATAAAAAAAGAAATGCTTTTTGAGAATGATACCAATAACTGTATCCATTTGTTTGTTATTTGTATACATAAGCTTTTCAGTTAGGGGAGGAAATGAGAATTGTTCTTGGAGGATCTCAGCTCTAGCCAACCTCAAGCATTCCAGGTTCTTGAAGCATCCTATTTAAAGACCACAGGAACCATCTGAAAAGGATTCCTTGCAAAACTCAATGTGCTTGCTGTATTACATTGACACCAGAGAGTTTGAAGAAGTGGACTGGCTAAAATATAGCAACCAGAAACCTATTTTACCTACTAGAATTTGGTCATATAGTGATAGGTATCTTCTGGAAAGACTACATAGCAAACAATCTTTGGAAATGTACACAACTTCTCTTACAGAATGATTTTTTTTTAATGTTGTTTGCAAAGAAAACAAAATACAATCTCTGCTTAAATTCCACTATGACATTTTCTTGTAAACTGGGGGGGGGGGGGAAAGTGGTTATTTTAACATACTTTGGTGAGTTGCCTGATAAATATCAAATTAGTTTTGAGATGATGAACAGAAATGAGAAAAAACTATTGGTCTGGCAGACCATGTAAGTGCTTCTCATTGACTATGAGCATCACTGATGTATGTCACTGCTGGACTCAGGTAGTTAAGAGTTTGTGTGGCTCTACATAGAAGATACTTGTTATTTTTGGTAATGGGAAAGGTAACACAAAATGAGGATGAAGAGTATACCGCCTGAAAAAGGCAAATGATGTCACTAAAAAGTGCAAAAGAAAGAAGACCTATAGGTAATTCCTATGACACACGTAATTTTGAAAAAGAGCAAAAATCACCATTAAAAACCATCAGCAAAAACACACATGTTGGCATATGTGTGTGTGTGCATGCATATATATATATATATATATATATATATATATATGTATATGCATCTATATTCATACTATACACACACACACAATAATGCACACACTTCCTTGACATAACCAAACACCATAGTCTCATGAGAAATCTTGGTCAACTGGCATAATATAGTTCATGCAGTTATAGTCTCCATCTTAGTTTGGTGCATAGTGTCTTCAGTTTTAAAAGCTGCCAAGAGGTCATGTAAGATACAACTATCAGTCTCCACTCATCTGGAACAAAAGAGAAAGGAAACCAAAGACTCAAAGAAGAGCTAGTCTACAGGACCACCCTAAAACCTTTATCTACCCTGAGACCTGAAGAACTAGAAGGCATCTGGCTACACTATCTGTCTTTGTAATCAGGGCCACAACAGATGGACTCTGACAGAATGGGAGAACAATGTGGAAGAGAACATCAAATTCCTTTAAAAACAAAACAAACAAAAGAGCCCTACTGAATTGTTGAGAGTGGATTACCTTCGAGTATTGCCCTGAGATACTTACACTTCAAACTTGAACCAAAAAAAAAAAAAAAAAAAACACCCTGAGGCCACCCTTGTAGCTAAATAACAACTTGGCTCGATATATAACAAATGTCACCCATAAGTCCACCACTCATCTGTCAGTTTGCTGTACTGTGGTGGCTTGCATGCTGTATGTCCCTGGAGAAGGACATGATGCTTGCCAAAGTAGAGGGTCAGTGAAAAAGAGGAGGACCCTCAAGAAGGACTGACACAGTGGCTGCAACAATGGACTCAAACACAGCGATGATTGTGAAGATGGTACAGGCCCAGACGGTTTTTTTTTTTTTTTTTTCCCTGTTATGCACAGGGTCATTATGAGTTGGAATCAACTCAACGCTATCTAACAACAGTTAACACCACCTGTAAATACTGTGCTCCTTTAAAGAAATCACCTATATGAGACCATATTGTCAACAATTACTTTAAAGCAAAGATGAGAACATAAGGGGGCTGGCAAACTAGATTAATGGAAATAGAACAAGCAAAATGAAAATGAGAATTTCATGCATTGTGAAAAATGTCGCCCATGGCATTGAACAACCTGTGTAGAAATTGTTGAATGAGAACCTAGACTGCTGTGTAAAGCTTCACTGACAACACGATATTTACTTAGAATAATAATAAAAAAAAAAAGTTGGTGTGTCACTCCAATTCTCTGTTCCTTTGTCATGGAGACCTTAAAAGCTCTATGCTGTAGATAACTGAGCTATAAGACAGAGTAGCCCAAGTCGTTCAGTCACTAATGTTTACAGGAAGACTTCCCAGGAGAGCTACCAGACCACACTAATCTTCCTATGAGTATAAAATAAGCTTTCATTGTGTCAAATCTCTGGGTTTTAGGGTTGTTTCTGCAGCACAGCCTAATCTCTACTGACAACCAGAGTAAAGTGCAGGCAAGCAACTTTCATTTTAAAAGTAGCCAAGGACCATGAACAGAAAAATGAAGAGTTAGGTTTCTTTGTACCTTGATAAAGAGAAAAAACATTTCTTCTTTCTTCTTCTCTGCACAAGATGGATAGAGTTTAAATAGTAGATATGACCAGACTGTCTATAAGTTCACATGCCATGAACAGTCTGCTCTGGGAGTTAAAGCATATTACATAAAAGCATTATGACTTTTTTCTCTCATTACACCAAAATTTTGTTATAAGACAAAACTTAAGGTGAGCACGACAAAAAGTCTTCAATGAGCTAAATCCCTTCATTCCATCTCCCAAGTCAGTTCCATTTCCTACGTTTGAATCCATGGCCCAAGCACAGTGCCTGTTACACAGTACATGCCATCCATCCTAGGATAACTGAATGAAGATGCAATATTTAAATAGTTCATTTTAATCTTGCATAAGGTTTAATTTCTAAAAGCTAATTTGAATGCTAGGTAGAGAAGTCATTTTTTTTTTTTCCTAGCTTTTTGTGATAGGCAGGCATCCTGTAGGCCTGATAGCATTCTTCAAATTCATGACAAATTATTTTTTTATTTTAAATCAGTATGAATGGACAGATAATAATAAACACTGGAAAGTTATACTGAGAAGTATATTGAAAAGAGATGAATGCCTGTGTTCCCAGATGAGAAGTGTTAACTATGTAAATAAAATCTGAAATGACCACTTTATAACAGAGAGATTTTTAATCCTGAGAAACATGCCATGGTTAATTTGATACCAGAAATCTATGAATGGGAAAAACCATGAAAAAAGTGAATATATATTAAGCTTAAATTCATGAATAAAGTGAAAGATACATTAGACAACAATGTGCCACATCTCAAGATTTAAAGAGGCTTCAATGTCCATATTCTTCTTGCATGTACAATTATAAGAACTCAGGATACTTGAAGAAGTGTCATATCTGTTGCTAGAATTGCTACTAATAGGAATAACACTTCTGTTTAGAAACATACCTGGATGATTATATTTGAACAACCACCATGGAAATAATTCTTATTTCTAGAAATGCTAGAATTCTAGAAATACACAAATTACTTCTTTCTGGAAATTCAGGGGGTGATTTGTTTTGAGTTTGCATTAAGATCAGGTAAAAATTTTTATATGAGTCACTGTGGTTCAGTGGTAGAATTCCCACCTTCCATGTGGGAAGCATGGGTTCAAATTCCAGCAAAATGTAGCTCATGTATAGCCACGACCTGTCAATAAAGGCTTCCATGTTACTATGATGCTAAGCAGATCTCAGGGGAGCTTCCAGACTAAGACAGACTAGCAAGAAATGTACTTCTGAAAAATCTGTCCATTGAAAACTCCATGACTCACAAAGGTCCAAACTGCAACCCAATCACGGGGATGCTGTGGGCCCAGGCAGCATTTCATTCCTTGGGGAACAGGGTCACCATGAGATGGGATCAGTTTAACTAGCACCTAAGAGCGACAAAAATAATGACCCATATAATGAAGCAGAATTTTAGATCCAGTTGGTAGAAGATAATGCAAATTGAATTCAAAACACCTGCTGAGTAATGCCTGTGAGCTGTCAGCTTGAGGTCATCACTGAAAATTTCTCAAGCTGAGCGCCCACATTGACTTCTTAAGGACTTAAATACAATGTGGTTGCATGTAATTTATAAGGACTCATCATTAACTATTAGACTGTGAAAACACTTCTTTTGGTGTTTTTAAAAAAGTCCTTAGGTTAATGTTGATTATGTCCTAAAAACTGGTACTTATGAAATCAATAGAGTTGAATGATCATCTGAATAGCATTAGGCTACATTAACGCTACACTTGGTTATTCTTAAACACACTAAGGCAATCCAGGAATCCTGGAAGTGGGCCTTGGATCTTCAAATCATTGTGGCCACACTAGAGGTTGCCCAAGACCTAATACTGTTTTATAATTCCAAGGAAGGGCAAAGGTCTCAGTTGAGTAGGGAGTAAGCTATATTTAATATGATTTAGACTGAGTATCATAAAACAACTCATACCAGTTACATATCAATTAAATAATTTTTATGCTGTGTTGCAAACTGTTCTGTCTGCTACAGTTTAAACAGATGGAGAGAAGTATCTTACAGAAACTGTTATCAACATGGGGGTATTAATAAAACTGTTGTAGGGAGATGCAAACCCTTGAAGAGAGTGATATAATCACCTTTGGCTTTAAGACTACATAGAATTTTTCAAAAGAGACTCGGGATGGGAATCTTGGGAAGGTGTGTAAATGCCAGTTCCCGTCCCAACACATGTTGGTCTGATCACAGGTTAAAATGTCATCCTAGGGACTCTCTAGCATTCTTTCAGTAACCTGATAGCATTGACACATATGGTGAAAAGTACCTTAATGCCTGAACCTGCAGAGAAGATGGTGGTCCTACTTATAAAAACATAAAATAGACAAAGAATACCTACCTATAATCTAGAAGTCACACTTCTGAATGCAGCAAAGTTTCCTGGAGGGCTTATTAAAACACACTGGCTGGACCTTAGCCCTTGAGTATCTGATTTATTAGGTCTGGGGTGGGCATTTCATCTCTAACAAGTCCCCAGATGTTGATCATGCTTTTGGTCGAAGGTCTGGGTTTTCAGAAACACTGGTCTAGAGTTCTATCCAGAGACCAAAGTGACCCACCTGCTTTGCCTTTCACTCATCTTAAAATCCAAACTACAAGCAATGGCCTACCCTTAGAAGTGTAATCAGAACACTCCTTAGAGGTGAGAATGGTGAGTAGAACAAAATTCAAAATCATAAAAAAGACCAGACTTACTCATCTGATAAAGACTGGTGGAACCTCCAAGATGTAGGCCCTGAGACACCATATCCTTCAAGCCTGGAACTAAACCCACCCTTTGGGATCAACATTCAGCCAAACGATAGACAGGCCTATAACATGAATACCACCATGAGGGAGGAATGTACTCCTCTGTACAGTTAA
Source organism: Orycteropus afer afer (assembly GCF_000298275.1). Taxonomy (NCBI): domain Eukaryota; kingdom Metazoa; phylum Chordata; class Mammalia; order Tubulidentata; family Orycteropodidae; genus Orycteropus; species Orycteropus afer. The sequence goes on from NW_006921607.1 coordinate 21,171,227, forward strand.
CTACCAGAGACCTAACAGGCAATATTTGCCAAAAATGAAAGCTCATAAGGCATGAAGGGGCAGGAAAGAAGGACAAATGGAAACAGAGAACCCAGACAGGACATGGGTAGAGTGCTATTACATTTAGGGGACTGCAACCAATGTTACAAAACAAAATGTTTATCAACTGTTTAATGAGAAACTCGTGCTCTGAAAAATGTCACCTAAACAACAATAAAAATAATAATAATAATAATAATAAAGTGAGATTGAGAGAGACTTTAGCTTGCTTACTTTGGAAACATCATCAGGAAAGAGTGATTGCAAGAAAAGGACATGATGGTTGGTGTGGTGTAGTAAATTACCTGGTGTGGCTTTTCTAGCCATAAGTCTCTGTAAACTCCATGGTGGAATTTGCCTTGAGCAACTGAGGAGCTCCTGATTGTTAAAGTTATTCACCTGGGGTATTTCTGTTGCAAGTGGCACAAGGCAATCTTCTGGGAAGTTCTATCAGGTGTATAGAATTCTGATGTTAGAATTGGTTAGTTTGGCATCCTGCCAGGCTCAAAAAGGAGCCCGCCTAGAGGCAGAAGGAGTCTCTCTCTGACTGCTGGCTGAGAAAGATATGCTGCTGAGAGAAACCTGTTTCTGAGAGACATGCACTGCTGAGAAAGAGACACCAAAAGACTTGCATTGCAGAGAGACACCGGAAGACACACACTGCTAGGAGAGATACTGAGAGAGACTGTTGGCTGAGAGACAGCGGGCTGAGAGAGACTGAGTTGTTCCTGAACTTGAATTGTAGCCTGGTGCTTCCTTAATAATCTCCATAATCTGTGAGTTCTGTGTGGCCACTGCAGCGAATTATAGAACCCAGCAGAGAGGTGGTGGGTCCCGCAGGAAGACTGCTGGTGTCAGGGTTGATGAAAGGGCTGGAGGGAGGCAGCATGTCTGGCCTCACAGGAATAGGTGTTGGGCTACTGATGGTGATTCTGTCTTTCTCTTATGGGGTTAGAAGAGGTCAGAAGATGAAGCCTCCTTGCCTCTTTGGCAGTGGTAAAACAGAAGGTCAGAACAAATAAGAAAAACTCTCTCTGACACGGATTAACACACAAGAGGCAAAATGATGAACTAAAAGTTTCCGCCATTCATGTACCAGGCAACACTTCATTCTATACATAAGGGCACCCTATTTGGTGCTGATTCAATGGCACCTAACAACAAAAGTAGCCTGCAAGGCTGTACATGATCTGGGCCCTTGCTACCTTTTTTTTTTTTTTTTTTTCTTCCCCTTAACTTTTGATTATGATTTGAGTAAAAGGTTATAGAGTAAATTGGTTTTCCATTCAAGTGTTCATACACACTTGGTTTTGTTACATTTGTGCAGTGCCCACAATGTAACAGCATTCTACCTATTACTCCCTGGGTTTACTATTTGCATTTGTCCTTCCTTCCTAATCTGCCTTCTGAGCTTTATCTCTGAGCAAATGCTGCCCTCGCAATCTAGGGGTTGGTAGGTCTAAGGAGTACATACCTCCCTAGTCTTATTGTTCACTCCATAGGCCTCTCTATTATTTGGATGAAAATTGAGTCACAGGGGTGAGTTCAGTTCCAGGGTTGAAGAGTGACTAAGGGCCATAAAAAAAAAAAAAAAGAAAACTCAATGCCATTGAGTCATTTCCACTCACAGCGACACCCATAGTGTTTGGGGGTTCTGCCACTCTCAATTAGACCAGTAAGTCTGTCTTCCTTCCTTCCTTCATTTATTCATTTATTTACATTATTATAATTTTCAGTCTTGTTCCACATTTTCTCCCACTTTGTCCAGGACCTTCTATTATGATCCCTTTCAGAGTGGTTGGTTCTTCTGGTTTCAGGGTCATTGAAATCTGAGGTTCCTGTGCTTCATTAGTCTTTGGACTAATTGTTTTCATGTGTCTTGGATTTTCTTTACTTTTCTTTGCTCTGGATGAGGAGACACCAATTGTTGCACCTTAGATGACCACTCACAAGCTTTTAAGATCCCAGTAGCTACTCACCTGGCTACCTTTCTGATGTCATCTCTTGCATTCTACCTGTTGATAGCGCTACTCTAGACTCATTGTCTTCCCTGCTGTTCCTAAAATATGCCAAGCTTGTTTCAATTCATACCATTTGCAATTGCTGTTACTTCTTCCCAGAATGTTCTTTTCCCAAATTTTCCAATGGCTTGCCTCACTTCATTCAATTCTCTGCTTAGAAGGGCCATCCACAGCCATCTTATCTGAAATCACCCTTTCTCCACAGTTTCTCCTTCCCATCACTCTCTATCACCTCATTTTTTGTCTTCATATTTCTTTCACCTGGAAAAAAAAATTTACTCATTTGCTAATAGTCTGTCTCCTCATGAACACATGACTTACTTTGATTCTTTGCTTCAATTCCAGTGTATAAGATAGTGTCTGACATACAGTAGACATTCCAGAAATAGTTACATAAGGATGTATGGTTGATTGATCAAATAAATGAATTAAAGAAAGAGAAACTGCACATAAACTGGCCTCCAAGCTGCTAAAGTCCATGATGTGAAGGTATAAACTTAAAACCATACCTGGGTGAATTAATATAATCTATAAAAAGACTGTATTGCATTGGAGGGTTTGTTAGACAGGTAGGTTGAATTGTACCAGCTCAGGAGAGCTGATTATGCCCATCTCTTTGCAACTCCATATTAATTTCATGCTGATAGCTTGAAATTGGACATGGGAATATTTACACCAAGGGAATTGTCTAACACTACAAATCAGAGTTTGGCTTTCTCAGAGATCTAGTTTATCAGCATGACACTGATCCTACCCATAGATAAAGGCATTGCACTGCTTAATCTGATAACCTAGACCACAGACCTGTCATCAAAACTAGGGGTGAGTGTTTCTGGTACCAATGGAAGGAGAGAAAATTCATCCAAATTCTGCTCTGAGGATGCGGTTGAACTTCTACTCTGCCCTGCAGGAACAGTTTAAACGTAGTACAGGAGAACATGGGAATACAATTTCTATTATGTGTATATCCGCAATATCCCCCCCAATCCTCATATACTATGGGGAAATGGACCCCATCCCTGAATCTAAGGGTGGAGCATATGACTCATGCTCATGCTAATCAATCCTAAAGTCATACCTGGCAATGGATTTTCAATCACCCAAGTCAACAACTTTCCTTCTCTTGCCTGCAACTAAATGCAACCTGACAGTAAGCTCATTATTTTTTTAAAGGCAGGACACAAAATAGTGCATGCTTCAATGTGAGTACACCATGTAAACACACACTCAAGACCACACATGACAGAATGGACTAGGCAACATTACAAACTATTTTACTAATATTTTTAGAGCTTTAATTTTGTTTTTAACTGTTTTTGTTTAAATTGTAGTCACAGTGTCTTTTCAGTTGGAAAAATATTTGTAATATAGAGGTTAGATGTAAGTTTTCTCCTCTGTTTATAAACTATTTTCCCAGACATCAGAATGAGGATGTCTAAGATAAACCCACAAATTGGTAGAGAATTAAAATGGCACAGCCAATTTAAATACCACGTAGTAAAGCAGGACCAGAGAAACTTGTTATATCAGAGAGTGCCATAGCACATTAATTATATGGTTTCAGATAAATTTTGTAACTCAAACATGAAAATTTTAAATAACCTTCCCTATTATTTCTTCTAGCCATTAATGTCTTCACCAAGAATGCAAGCTGACCTTTAAGCTTGAGCCAACTTAAAAAAATGCCCACATTCCCACTTGACCTGTTCTACTACAATCTGTTTTTAGTCACAATATAATTTTATCCTTTTACAGGTGCTACATACCAGCTTGATTATGGTAGGTAGACTTTTTAAAAAGAACCAGTAACAGAACAAGGAGAACTGACAGTCACTAGATTTAATCGTAAGCTTAGTTGTGTTCAGCTTTATCACTAGATTTTTAATTCTTTTCTATTTTGATCAAAGTGTACATAATCAAAGATACATAATTTCAACAATTTCTACATGTACAACTCAGTGATGTTGATTACATTCTTTTAACTGGGATGCCATTCTCACTAGCCTTTTCCAAATGATTTCACCACCATTCTTTTAAACTTTCTGTTCCCTAAGCTTCCCAACCAACCTTTAGAGTTGCTATTGTCAATTCCATCTCACATAGGTAATTCTTTACAAGAACATAATGCTCAGAGCAGACACTCTTTACTAATTAAGATAAGGTATTTTTTGATTCAAAGACAACTCCAGGGGATAGTTATGGTTTATGGTTTAAAAAGTATCTCAGGGAGTTCCGGCAAGATGGCGGACTAGGCACAAGGACTGCACAGACGCTCTTCAACAAAGAAAAGG
>NW_006921607.1:21193842-21212432 GCF_000298275.1 Orycteropus afer afer
GCCTAAGACATTTGATGCTAACCAGAATGTTGGCCGTTCAAACCCACCAACCATTCCGCAGAAGAAAGACTAGGCAATCTATTTCCATAGAGATACTACCTCGGAAATCCAAGGAAGGGTCTCTATGAGTCAGAACTGACTAGACAGCAGTGAGTTTGGTTTGGTTTTTGTTGTACAAGGACCTGAAGAGGTTGGAACAAGCAACCACAGAGCCTCAGATTGGTGAGGAGAGCCCAGGTAAAGGCTGGAGAGTCATGGCTGGATGGTGCTCTATTCCTGGGACTTGGTGATCCACAAAGGAAGCAAACTTGGAATCTGGGGACCCAGGTTTGTTTCCTAAAACTCACTGCCAATGAGTTGCTTTTGACTCATAGCAAACACTCCTTGAGTTTCCAAGGTGGTATTCTCCATGGAAGTAGATTGCCCACTCTTCCCCATTCTTCCCCACTCTTCCTTCCAAAGAGTGGCTGGTGGGTTTGAACCGTGAGCCTTCTTGTTAGCAGTTAAAAGCTTAGGCACTACACCACCATTGCTCTTAGATCTAGCATAATTAACCATGTGGCCTTATAATGGCTCATTACCCCCTTTGAGGTCCCTCTTATTTAAGAACTGGACCTGGATTTCTGTCTTACTGATTACTGTGGGGCTGAGAAGGCTTTGCAACTCGACTGGCTTTGGAAAACCTAAGGAACCACAAGGTTGGCATTGGCAAGGCATAATCTGTGAACAGATACTCCTCCTGCCAACAGTGCTTGCACTTAAATCATGTCTACAGGTACGTCTGGGAGTTCAGACTGAGGAGACCAGTGAATGCCTACAACCTAAGTCTCTACAAGACCAGTTAACTAGTATCATGCTTGTTAATATCAATTAATTCACCAAAAGGAATAGCGCAAGATGGTGGGAGAGCAGGACAGTTGAAATGAGAACTGCATTAAGGGTGAGCCCTCTTCGGGAGACTTATTAATAAGAGTACAGTGATAGGTTGATTGCAACCATGACTTCCACTAATGGTTTCCCTATATCAGTGCCTATGACCTGCAATTTTAGTCTCCCCTGCCCCCATTTTAACACTGGGTTTGGTCATATGACTTGGTTTGGCCAATAGGAGAATGGCCAACATGATCCAAGTGGAGGCTTAAAAATTTTTTTTACATTGCCTCCTCTCAAGCCCAGGCCAGCTGGCTGGAAGATGCCAGACCACCTGAGGTAGCTGTACAAGCTGGTTTAAGACACACATCAGCCAGGCCTGGCCCAGGTCAGTGGAACTTTCCAGACAAACCATAGATATATGAGCAAAACTAAATGTTTTCTGTGTACCACTGAGGTGGAATGGTTGCTTCTGATGCAGCATTACCATGGTGATCACTGACTGATACAACCAGTTTCATGACCACACAGACATTGCTTCCCTTCATGTATATATGCTGATAACATCTAGTGAATAAGCATTTTGCCAAACATTTGATGTGGATTATACCATTTTTTCCTCACAAAATCCCCCATCAGGCACATGCAATTATTACCTCCACTTTACAGATGATGAAATAAGGTACAGAGAATTTAAACACTTTGCCCAAGGTCACACAGCTAGTTATGGATGGAGTCAGGACTTGAAGCTGAGCAGCTTGGCTTCAGGGCCCCCACCCTAACTACTATACCCTGCCCTCAAACACTACCAAGACTGCTCCTCACTCCAGCTCATCTGTGGGAGTATTTTTGTAGCCTTCCCTTCTCTAGGCATGATAACACCTCTGGCTTCTCTTCTGCCAGGAAAGGTGCTATGAATCCAGGGCCAGTCACCTTTCCTCTAAGCCCATGCCTCCATCTCATGCTTAGACAAGGCACTCTGGGGTTAGGAAACTCTCAGGGAATGAAGCTTCCTATCCTTATACCAACATTTGATGTAAAAATTAAAGTGGTCCAAAGATCACTGTGACTGAGCACAGCAAGCATTCCACTTCATGATGTGGTGCTCTCAAAACCCTAGCTCTGTGAGCTGCCTGAGCCTGCATGAAACCACTGTGACCCTGACACTGTACTTCTGCCACTTTTCACTAAGCACCAAAAAACTCCCCAACTATGGCTTCAACCAACTGAGCAAGTTAAAATATTCACAGCCCTGTTTTCGCCCAGGTCTCTTCATCTCTCATCTAGATCTTTGTGATCATCTCTCCTCTGGGGTGTGCAGCCTCCAGATGAACCCTTTCTAATCATCCTACACTCCAGCCCAGAGAATCTTCTAGAAATATATACCTGAACAGGATACATCCTGCTTAAACCCTCAGTGTGTCCTGGAGATGTGACTCTTGGACACAGCATATAAGTCCTCCTGACTTGCTGGCATAGTCTCCCAGAATACAGTTCCCCCATCCCCCAGGGACTGATCCATTTTGTTCACAGAGGCAGCACATGCTTCCCTTTGTCTGTGTCCACATCCTCTGTCTAGTTAAAATGTTCTTTTCCATCACATCTCATCTATGTATGGACCCAGGCTCAGGGCAAGGATGGAGCACAGACCAAGTTGCCTTGCATGGAGAGTCATGGTCTTGAGTCTGCCTCCCATTTGGTTCTTGATCCCTGATTCCAGGGACTCAGCAGAGGGGTCATGAGTGGTCTGGCCACACGGAACAGCCAGGGGACTTGTAGAGGGCTGACTAAGAGAAGGAGGTTCCAGCTTCATACACATTAAAATGAAAACTTGGGACAATGATCACTAGTTCATTTGTTGTTGTTGTTGTTGTTAAGTGCCATCGAGTCGTTTCCGACTCATAGCAACCCCATGCACAGCAGAACGAAACACTGCCCGATCCCGTGCCAGCCCCACAATCCCTGCTATACTTGAGCCCATCATTGCAGCCACCGTGTCAATCCATCTCCTTGAAGGCCTCCCCCTCTTTCGTCGACCCTCCACCCTACCAAGCATGACATCCTTCTCCAGGGAATGGTCCCTTCTTACAACATGACCAAAATAGGTGAGACAAAGTCTGGTCACTCTTGCTTCCAAGGAGCATTCTGGCTGCACTTCCTCCAGGACAGATCTGTTAGTTCTTTTAGCAGTCCACGGTACTTTCAGCATTCTTCGCCAGCACCACAACTCAAAAGCATCAACTCTTCTTCAGTCTTCCTTATTCATTGTCCAGCTCTCACATGCATACGAGGTGATTGGAAATATCATGGCTTGTGTCAGGTGCACCTTAGTCCTCAAGAAGATATCCTTGCTCCTCAGCACTTGAAACAGTTCCTTTGCAGTTGACTTTCCCAATGCTACACGTCATCTAATGTCCTGACTGCTGCTTCCATTGGCATCGATTGTAGAACCAAGCAACGTGAATTCCTTGACAACCTCAATCTTCTCTCCATTTATTGTGATGCTGCTCTTTGCTATTCATAAGGTTTTCCCTGGCCAATTCTTTCAGAAGTGGACGGCCTCTTTTCATTTATACTGCCTTAATTACAGTATCAAATCCTTAATCAACAGCTTCCATCTATGTGTATTTGGCAGATTCCTCAGGAAGTCCTCAGCATTACCTCATTTGAAGTGTGTAAAACCTTCACCATCACTCCCATTACACATGCAGAAGGAAACTGAGGCCTAGAGAAGTACACAACCTTGTTAGGTCCATCAGAACTAAAGACGAACACACATGCAATGGTGTCCTTGTGTCCTTATATCCTTACCCCATGTTAATGAGTTAGACCTTCTTCCTGACCATGCAATTTGTCAGACAGACCGTATTGCTCTTTAGAAACAGGCAACAACATTCATAAACCAAAAGCATCCATATTTGGAGGACTCCCAGGAAGTCCTCAGAAGCAAGGATGGTAAGACCTCTTGTACTTCAGACATGTTATCAGGAGGGACTAGTCCCTGGAGAATGACAATATGCTTGGTAAAGATGATGATCGGTGTAAAAGAGGAAGACCCTCAATGAGATGAATTGACACAGTGGCTACAACAACAGGCTCAAGTACAGCAATTATTGTGAGGATGGTGCAGAACCAGGCAATTTTTCATTCCATTGTACATGGAGTCACCATGAGTTGAAACTAACAACTACATCAACTGGGAAGTCGAAAAAGAGGTGTATAGCAGAAGTTGTCAGGGCTTCAGCAGAATCAGGAAGTCCCAAACAGCCTGCTTCATGGTTCTCCACCTTGGGGCAACTGGAAGTGTAAGTCCTGGAGAGTTAACCCTCTAGGAGCTGCTCCAGCAATAACCCACGCAGCTTTTAGCCTTTACTCTCTTCCCCGTCACACTTTCCCACTTCTTCTCTATGCTTTCTGGATCATCTCCAAAGGCAACTACCTGCATCCAAATCCCAGCACAGGATCTGCCTTCCGTGAGAACTGAAAATAAGACGTGGAGAGATTGCCTTCCTAGCAAGGATGTGATCTGAAATGCATAACATCAGAGTAAGTAAAGGCAGCTGGAGGAAATATCAGATCACTGAGGTCTCTAGGAGAGCAAAGTTGGGTGGGAGGGGGGAAAAAAAGAGGACTGCCACTTGGTGGCATCATACCTATATTTCAAATATGGTATGTGTTTATGTTTTATCCCCAAGATACTTATAACTGGTAACTGAGTCCTATTCCAAGTATTGAAGTGATAAAAACCAGCAAATCTCCCAACAACATGCTAGGAATTCTTGCATTGCTTTCCTCATAAGGCTACTTTGAGGACTAAATGAAAAGAATTCATGTCAAGCACCTAAGACCATGCCTGGCACATGGTGAATACACATCAGCAACTGTTCATTATTGCAGTAAACACTGTAGTGTACCTCTTAGATTCTCCTTACGTAGCCACCATGCCATCCTTATCGTTATGAGTAGTAGGTATTAAGGAGTCATAGTACTACCTTCTCCCTTCCCTACTCCAGGGAATGCCTGCATCTGAAAGGAGTGGCCTTACCCCTAATTGATGGGAGTATTTCCCCCAGGTGGCCCACAGTCAATGACAAGCTCACACAGGCTATGTGCGCTGGCCCCTTGCTGGGTGTCACAGAGAAGGCAGTTCTGTAGTTCGATTTATGCTCTAGAGCAGGGATTGGCAAACTATGGCCCAGGGGCCAAACTCCCTCACCACCTGCTTTTATAAATAAAGTGTTATTGGAACACAGCCACACTCGTTCATTTACACATTGTCTTTGGGTGTTTTCATGCTACAATAGCTGAGTAGCTGTAACTGAGATTGTCTGCTCTATAAAACTGAAAATATTATTTGGCCCATAACAGAAGTTTTCTGACCCCTGCTCGAGAGCTGAACTGTCCAATATGGCGGCCACTAGTCACAGAGGGGGCATTAAGTTTAAATGAATTGAAATTAAATGAAGTGAGTATTTTATCTCTTCAGTCACACTAATGGCATTCTAATTTCTTGTTGTTGTTGTTGTTGTTATGTGCCGTCCAGTTGGGCTCGACTCATAGCGACCCCTCCTTCTAATTTCTTAGTAGCCACATATTGCACAGCACACATACAAAACATGTGCGTCATTGCAGAAAGCTCTACTGGATGGTGCAGGTCAACAGCCTTTTGCTTGTGAATCAGGTCAAGGCCAGACTTAACCTTCTGGTTCCCCTCTTTCACTTACAGGTTTCTCCCTCTATAACTCTGAATTCTAATCTCCAGTTCTGCCTCAAGAGGGTGCAACATAAGACAATTATTTATATGCTTACACTGCAAGATAGATAGAAGGAACACATAAACACATACTTTACCTGAAATATAGGTATGATGCCACCAAGTGGCAGGCTTTTTTTTTTTTTTTTTTTCCTTCCAGGTAGTTTGCTCTTTTAGAGACCTCAATGACTCTACTTAACTCTGCCTCCCTGGGGGTACTTTACAGTTCTGATTGCCTCTTTGGTAGGACTCCATCTCTCCATGCCTTATTTTTGTTTCTCTTAAAAGTGGATGCTGAGTCAAAGTAGTCCCTTGTAGGTGATCCAAAAAGTTTGATGAAGAAGTAGGGCAGACATATTTACATCTTTGCCTCACGTGTGATTAGGCTGTGAGCTGCTAATACGCAGGGGAGATTGTCAAGTTTACCCTGAAGTCTTCAGTTCCCAGTAAAGTGCCTGCATTGAGCAGTCATTCAATAAATATTGGATGAATGAATGGATGAATGAAATAAATAAGTGGCTCCCCTTACATGCTACACCCCTGCTGTCCAGTCAACAGCCCAGAGCTCCTCTTGACCTGTTCCTACTGAAGAATTCAGCCACAGTTTCTCAGCCATTCAGTCTTGCTCAGATGTCTAGCTGTGACAGCCAGTAGATGAAACCATTCAATTTGCAAGCTCCCCTGGGTCTCAATCATGAAATAAGCCAGATCTCCAAGACACTGCACATCAAGAACTCAGCCCTCAGCCCCCATGACCTCACCTCCACAGATATGGTGCTACAACATTCCATCAGCAGCACCCTCTGAAAGGCAGGGAAAGGAGGCATGAAGAAGGAAGCAGCGTGCACCTTCCTGAACCTGCTAACAAGGATGTTGTCCGCTATGCCAGCTGATGCTCATTAAACCAAGGTTTTTACAGCTGATTCCTCTCAGACTTTAGGGTCTGGAGGTAAGTCTAGCTATGTAGACTTATCCTTTCATCACAAGATGCTGCAAATCCCATCTGAAGTGGTCACAGTAAAAAGAAATCATTAAGTAATAACACAAAGGTGGGAGTTTCTCCTCTGAGATAAACTTCATGGGAAATATCTGGCCTCGCTCAACATGGAGCCACAGAAACACTTGGAGGCAGCTCAGATGTGACTTTTCAGCAGCTCTTTCCTCAGACTCTAGCTGGGAACAAGGGTGGTTAAATTTCAATTAATAATACTTATTGCAGTTCCTCAGCCACATTTCTAGTATTCAGTGGCCACAAGTGGCCACCATGTTGAACATCTCTCTCCCCCAATGCTCTGGTGCAATGGCTCATCCTGAGGTTGCCTGGAAGTCCATGGGTGATGCAGAAGGTAATGCTCTCGGGCACTAACTGAAAGGTTGGAGGTTTGAGTCCACCCAGAAGCATCTCAGAAGAAAGGACGGGCAATGTACTTCTAAAACCTCAGCAATTAAAAACGCTATGGGGCACAGCTCTACTCTCACATGCCTGGAGTCATCAGGAATTAGGGTCAACTTGATGGCAATTGGTTTTGGATAGGTTGTCTGGGGGTTTTCACGGGGCTTTTCTGAAGCCCACTGTCTCTCAGCAAGTTGGTTTAATTTGGTGTGCTGCCAGCAGCCATATGAGACACAGATACCTTTGGGGACAAAATGTAAGAACAGATACTCCCCTCACTTCAGTCAGGGGTTCCTTCCCAAATATACTTCATTACAAGTGAGACTAGGGTTGGCGAGAGCACCCTTCTACCTCCCTACAGCTCCTTTTGTGCTCCCAGCCCATCAAGGCTGACAGAGTGAGAAGCCCTCACAGGACTCAAGTCCTCTTGGCAATCTTTATGTCTTGAGTGTTTGCTTAAAGCTTCTGTTATGACAGGGAGGCAGCAGTTGAGGTGAGGAGGAACAGCAGCAGGTTCTGCCAAAAAAAAAAAAAAAAAACAAGGACTTGAACACTTAAAGAGGTGCCCCAGGCCCATGAGGACAGCAGATGGACAGCCTAAGCAGGTCCCCTGTGGCCACAGTCCAGGGGTCTGTGCAGATGTATCTTCAGCACCCAGGGCCTGTATTGTGTAACTCCAGGATGCATCATTTCCATTAAAGTCTATGTCAATAGTGTCTCCTGTGTGGTTGGGGATGGAGCATGTGTCTCTCATTCACCCCTCAGCTGGGCAATATGACTTCAGAATTCCTCATGTGCTGCACTTATTCCTGACAAACTAAGGTCACTGACCCATGTGCTTATCTGATTAAAGAATCTCTACAGAAATACATTCTATGGAAGGAAGATGAGGGCAAATCCACTTCTGTAAAGATTTATTGCCTCAGAAACCCAGTGGGTGTTGCTGTGAGTTGGAATCAACTCGATGGCAGTGCATTTGGTTGTTGTTTTGTTTCTGAGGGGGAGGGGAGATATAGAAGTACCATATAATATCTCTGTAAGGAGCTCTGGTGGTGCAGTGCCTAAGACATTTGACTGCTAAGCAGAAGGCTGGCAGTTCAAACCCACCAGCTACTTCGTAGAAGGAAGACTGGGCAATCTACCTCCATAAAGATTTACCACCTCGGAAAACCAAAAAGGGTTGCTATGAGTTGGTATCGACTTGGCAGTGAGTTTGGTTTTGAGTTAATATTATCTCTATAGAAGGAGCTCTGGTGGCATAGTAATAAGACATTTGGCTGTTAACCAGAAAGTCAATGGTACAAACCCACTAACTGCACCACAGAAGGAAGATGAGGCAATCTATTTCCTTAAAGATCTATAAGTCTTGGAAACCCAAATGGGTTGCTATGAGTTGGAGTCAACTTGATGGCAGTGGGTTTGGGGTTTTTTGTTCTGTTCTTGTTTGCTTGTTTCTTAATAGAATGACCCACAGATTCTCCCAGATTAGAAAAAAATAAATAAATACAATTGGACTGTACAATACAAATAATGAACCTTAATGTAAACTATACACTTTAGTTAATAATAATGTAATTAATAATAATTTATCAGTATTGGTTTATCAGTGATAACAAATGTAGCATAAGAATCAAAGCAAGATGATAATAATAGGACAAACAGTGTATAGAAGGTATTTGGTAACATGATGTACTTTCTGCATAAATCTGTAAACCTAAAATGTCTCTAAAAAAATGATCTGTTAAAAAAATTGGGGCAGGCTTCTGGTAAGATGGAGGAATAGGCAGATAAGTGACACAGATCCTCTTCCACAAAGGAAAGAAAAACCAATCAACAGAGATACAGAAGATAATCCTGGAACCCTGAGCTTTGAAAGGAACTATACAGAAGTGGATTAGGCACCAACTAGTGGAAAAACCTGAATGAAAACAGTGAGCATGGAGACGGTTGGAGCTGTCAGCTACTCTGACGGGACCAACAGCCTGAATATTTCCAAGTGGTGTGTGTTGGGACCTGAGAATTGACCTAGGGATCAGCCCTGGTCACCACGGGCTGCAGGGATGACTTCACTAATGGCCTATGACTAGGAAGGGAAACACCAAGGAGGGAGACAACTGAGCTGTTGACTTTCCACTGTCCAGAGGGCGCAGCCATTTTGATTGTTTACATGCAGCAGCCATTCTGGATATGTAAAGAGACCAAGTGTGCAGCCCTTTTGAATGTTTACATGCAGCAGCCATTTTGGATATTTAAAGTGACCGAGGGCATAGCCATTTTCAATCTTTACTAGTGGCAACCATTTTGGATTTTAAAGTGATAGCATTCTCATTTGGATTCCAAGGACCTAAGAATAGGCTCTGTTTGCCAAGGTCAGCAGGGACATACAAGAGGCTGACAACAGGAAAGGAGATAGGCAGTGAGTGTGTAAGTGCTGTCAACTAGTGCATAGAGGAGCACAGTACCCCACTTGCATAGATAACATACCAATAAAAGAAAATGAAAATTGTGGGCAAGTCACTCCAACATACAGTCACCAATTAAATATAAACACAAAAATGTCATGCCTCAGACAACAGAGCATCACAGTCCACAAAAACAAGCAAGATAAAGCAGGAGAAACAAGGGACCAGGATACAGACCCAAAACACATCCCTGAGGAAGATCCAGCATTGCAACTCCCTGATAAGGAATTCAGAAGAATAATATTTAGGTGTCTTCAACGAATTGAGAGACAGATCAAGGAAAACACAGAGAAAACCCTAGAACAATTTTGAAAGACAATACAATGACAAAATAAATGAAAAACTAGAAATGATTTTAAATATACACACAGAAATCCAGAAGATTAATACTAAATTTTCAGAAATAGATAAGACAGCAAATGGGCAAAATTGCAGAAATGAATCAATGGAAGATAGAATTAGGGAGACTGAAGGCAAATACCTGAACACTTCTTTCAAAAGGGATCAGTCAGAAAAAAGATCAAAACAAAATGAAGAAAGCCTAAGGTTCATGTGGGATACCATCAAAAGGAATAACCTACATGTAATCAGAATTTCAAAACAGGAAGAGACAAATAAAACTACAGAGAAAATTGTCAAAGGTTTGTTGGAAGAGAATTTTCCTGGTACGATGAAAAAGGAGAATATATCCATTCAGGAGGTCCAATGAACCCCAAACAGGATAGACCCCAAAAGAAAATCACCCAGACATACCATCATCAAACTTACCAAAACAAAAGACAAAGAAAGAATCATGAGAGCAGCATGGGAAAAACGAAAAGTTACCTACAAGGGGCAACCAATAAGACTAAGCTCGGATTTCTTGACAGAAACCATGCAGGTGAGAAGACAATGGGATGGCATATATAAAACACTGAAAGAGAAAAATTTCCAACCAAGAATTATGTACCCAGAAAAATTGTCTCTCAAATATGATGGTGAAATTAGGACATTTCGAGAGAAGCAGAAATTAAGGGAATTTGTTAAAACCAGACCAACCTTATAAGAGATACTAAAAAGAGCCCTTTGGACAAAGAAGCAACAACAGCCAACAACAACTGACCATTAACACACATGATGATAGAATCCAGAAACCAACTCGGCTATGGAAGTATCCAAAGTAAATAAGCCTACAAGATTGTAAACAAGGAACCAGAGAAACCAACCGACAAAAGACGACAACAACAAACCAAAAAGAGAGGGAAAAAAAAAAAATCTGTATCATTACAGAACTTCTAGATGGTGGGGAAGTCAAGACAACTACAAGACAGAACGGACTGTTCCAAACTTGGGAAAAAAACTATAAATCACAGGGTAACCTCAAAGAAAAATGATAAACCTTCACATCAAAATAAAAAAGAAGACCAGCATAAATATTCAGCAAATACTAAAACAATAGCAATGAAGGAAATGATAACACAATTCATAAACAAAACGAGCTCAGCATAGAAAATTATATGGAAGAAATTAACAGCACGAAAAAGCACATGACAAAAATGACAGCAACAAATTCATATTTGCCAATAATTACATATTTGGTAAGGGACTTATTTCTAAGATTTATAGCAGAAGAGTGGATGACCAAATATGGTACATACACATAGTGGAATGCTATGTAGCACCAAATAATGCAGAGTCTGCAAAACACTGCACAATATGGATGAACTTGGAGGACATTATGCTGAGTGAAATAAGTCAATCACACACAGAAAGACAAATATAGTATTAGTTCGTTGTTGTGGAGGGTCAAGGAAATGTTTATATATGCAGGGAAACTTTCTTTGTTGGTTGCCAGGGGTGGGAGGTGAGGGGAGGGAACACTAAAAATAAAAAAAAAATAATAAAAAAAAGGCACTGACTCATGTCACTTTAGTTTTGTGTATTTCACTGTACATAAATTATATTTCAATAAAATGCATTTAAAAAAAACAATTGGGCGAGGGAGAGATACAATTACTGGATAGGTCACACCTCTAGAATCCCTTGGAATTATGTGAAGGTCCTTCAAAAGGCCATGGGTTCATGCCTCTTTTACTGCAAACAGTGTTTCTTCATTAAGGGCAAATATATACTTCAACTTCCCCCTGAAGCATGGAGACCCAATTCAGCTGCACTTTGGAACAGCACTGAAGGGTTTACTGCACAGAACCTGCCAAAGCCTTGCCTGGGCTATGGATACATTGTTGTTATTGTCATTAGATGTCTGGGAGTCCATTCAGACTCATAGCAAACCCATGTGACAAAGTAGAACTGCCCCAGAGTTTTCTGGGCTGTAATCTTCATAGAAGCAGATTGCCAGGTCTTTCTCTCACTGAGCCACTGGTGGGTTTGAACTGCTCACCTTTAGGATAACAGTCAAGCACTTAATCAGTTGCACTGCCAGGGCAAGACTTAATTACCTCAACACTACATCATCCAGGCATGGAAAAGAGGGGAAAAAGCTCTCACGTAAGTCCCACTCACAGTTCAGCTCATATCCTACTGCCCAGAACTTGGTTACATATCCACATCCAGCTGAAAGGGAAGCTGGGAAATGTAGTCTTTACACTGAGAGACATCCCTGTCAGAATACAATCTGATCTCATTAAGGAAGAAGATGAGAAATATTAGGTAACTAGTTCTGGTGGCATAGTGCCTAGAGCATTTGACTGCTAACCAGAAGGCTGGAGGTTCTAAGGACCAGCCACTCCTTGGAATGAAGATTGGGCAATCTATTGTAGAGATACCACCTCAGAAACCCAAGGAGGGGTCACTGTGAGTCAAATTGACTTGACAACAGTGAGTGAGAATGAGTGAGTGAGCAGCCTCTCCCACCTGGTCATTTTTACAGGTGATGAAGCACCAAGGAGTTAACATTGCCCAAGTGAACAGTACAAACAGGACTTGGAATCCCAGTTTCCACACCGAAGTTCCAAGTTCCAACACCCTGTCCATTGCTTCCTTTACACCATGCCATCTGAACCTTTGTAACTTTCACAGCAGACACAGCCAAGGCCATTAACAAGGAAGTATCTTCCCTCCCCCAACCAATCTCACACACTCACCCCCCTCCTCAGGCTCATCAGGATCATGAAAACCAGCCTCAGTCTCAAAAATAAATCTGTCACCTCCATCAATCATGAAAAACAATTTGTCAATCAGCTGTAGGGAAAGGAGCCATATCAAATCAGGGGTCAGACTAAATTGAAATTGACCAGTGGTTTCACTCCGACCATCACCTTGACAGTTCCAGGCAGACATGGGCAGAGGCCAGGGCTGTTAAAAAGACTCATGCACACAAAAAAAGTGCTTTTATTCTCTGCTGCCTGCATCCTAGCTTGGCTCAGCAGTGAACACACACAAAAAAAGTGGAGGTCATCCCCCTAAGCGGCTCTGAGATCTGCGAGAATACTTATGCAAAGATAAGGCAGAGGAGAAAAACCAATTTCCTTCCAGTATTTTTAGCTTCTTAGGAAAACAACCACAGTTGTAGAAAATATTCATCTCTGCCACTGTGCGAAGACTGACAAGGATACAAAGAAAATGCAATTGAGCCTCACGTGCTGTGAGAAAATAATGCAATTTAGAAACCCCAGTACCACTCGACTTTGACTTTGTGAGAAAGTGTTCACACCCCCAATCCTCTGGTGAAACTCCCCAGAAGGGCCCCAAAGCAAAGTGAAGGCTACTTTATTCACTTACTTTTCAAATGGGTCCTTTTAAATGTGGTGCTAAATAGCTCTTCTATCTGAAGGGCTTTAGACACTATAAAGAATTAAAGAAAACAAGTAAAAAGCATTTTAATAAGGAAAGTGGGTGTTGTGTATAGTGGTGTAAGAGAACAATGTAAATGGCTGTACAGAGAGGAAGCCTGAATGGGTGATATAGCAAAGTGACCATTAAAAACGTTGTTGTGTTGTTACATGCCGTCGAGTAGGTTCTGACTCACAGTGACCTTTCGTACAACAGGATGAAACACCACTTGG
Source organism: Orycteropus afer afer (assembly GCF_000298275.1). NCBI lineage: Eukaryota > Metazoa > Chordata > Mammalia > Tubulidentata > Orycteropodidae > Orycteropus > Orycteropus afer. The sequence goes on from NW_006921607.1 coordinate 21,207,325, forward strand.
TCCTGTGCCATCCTCACAATCATTGCTATCTTTGAGCCCATAGTTGTAGTTGCTGTGTCGATACACCTCACGGAGGGTCTTCCTCTTTTTTGTTGACTCTCTGCCTAGAATGATGTCCTTCTCCACGGACTGGTCCCTCCTGATAACATGTCCAAGTACATGAGACCAACTGTTATCCTTCCTTCTGAGAAGCATTCTGTACTTCTTCAAAACAGATCTGCTCATTCTTCTGGAATGCCATGTTATATTCAATATTCTTCCCCAACGTGATAAATCAAAGGCATCAATTCATCTTCAGTCTTCATTACCCACTGACCAGCTTTCGCATGCTTGTGAGGAAACTGAAAATACCGTGACTTGGATCAGGTGCACCTTTGACCTCAAAGGGCCATCTTTGCTTTTTAACATTTTAAAGAGGTCTTTTGCAGGAGGTTTGCCCAACGCAATATGTCTTTTGATTTCTTGACTGCTGCTTCCGTGGGTGTTGACTGTAGATCCAACTGAAATGAAATCCTTGACAACTTTAACCTTTTCTACATTTATCTTGATGTTGCTTACCAGTCCCAGTTGTGAGGAGTTCTGTTTTATGTTGAAGTGTAATCCATACTGAAAGCTGTAGTCTTTGATCTTCATCAGTAACTGCTTCAAGTCATCTTCACTTTCAGCAAGCAAGGTTGTGTCATCTTCATATCGCAAGTTTTTACTGAGTCTTCCTCTGAATCTGATGCCTTGTTCTTCCTTGTACAGTCCACCTCAGGTTATTTGCTAAGCATACAGATTGCTTAACTGTGATGAAAGGATATAAGCCTGACACACCTTTCCTGATTTTAAGCCACACACTATCCCCTTGTTCTGTTCAAATGACTGCCGCTTGGTCCTCATGAGCACAATTAAGTGTTCTGGACTTGCTATTCTTTGCAATGTTACTCATAATTTGATATGATTCACACAGTCAAGTATCTTTACCAGTCAATAAAACACAGGTAAACATCTTTCTGGTATTCTCTGCTTTCAGCCAAGAGCCATCTGACATCAGTAATAATATCTCTTGTTTCATGCCCTTGTAGACCTAGAGAATATAGGTAAAATCCCTGCCAAAGGTTCTCTTCTACTCTAAAGACAAAAATGGTCCATTAGCCATTGGTTGTGAAATCAGGGTACTTGGACAGACTCCTTTTGTGGGGGTTTGGTTTACTTGCTCTGAATCCACACTGCAATTTTCATGGTGAGCTTACTTAGCCCCTCAATAACACAGTTTCCCTGAGGACTTGCTTAGTGCTAGGCTTTGCTGGGTACTAGGGATTAGAGTTTAAAAGACACTCAGGTACCTGCCTGGTAGATATCTGCTGAGGGGCAGTGAATTCCCAGCATGGTCAGTGATTCCCAGCCTGCATCTTGTGATGGCTCCAGTGGCTCACAGGACTGTTGTCATCATGCTCACACTTTCTACAGGAGGTGGATTTCCTGCTTTCCTCTTGGACCATCAGCCTCCCCTTCCACCTATGAGTCCCGAGGCCCCTAGGAATCTACACTCAGTGCTCTATGCAATTTTCTCTCCCACCATACTCCTGCCTTCTCTGCTGATGCTCCTACAGAGGTCTCTGATGTCCATGGAGCATGTCATGGAAGGCACAGTCAGGGATCTTATCACTTACTTGCCAATGGTAGGTCCCTTTGCCTACCTCTGTGTTACCGTCATTTGATGCAGAGTTCTGGAGAAGTACATCCTGCTGTTCATATGGGACACATGATCCAACAAACTGAGTGGGTCTGGCACCTTTCTGGCCCAGCCCCAAGCACCCACAAAAGATATGTTAGTTCACCATTCCCTTTCTTCACCACCCCCAGGAACTACCAGGACTCCCTCCATTAACAGCATCTGGAGCTTATATAACATGTAGCATCCTGTAGATGGTGCTAGAAACCCAGGGGGGCAAATAAAGTTAACCCAGCCTTAGCCCTGTGGGACTGACAGCTGTAGGGCATTGCATTAAATATCACAAGGTTGAGTGTTAGGGGTGGGGAAACTTAGATGGTATTACAATCAAGTGCAAATGCTCTGCAGGTAGGTACCCAGAGAGGCACCTCACTCTATCAGCAAGGCTCATGCCAGAAGACACTCATTCCCCTCTTCTTCTGTCAATCAGGAAGTCAGCTACTCTATCTCATGCTGCCTCTCAGTTCTGCTGCCATCTCTCTGTCATGTATTGTAGCTCTCTGTCTTTGTCTCCTGGGTCAGCCCAGTGCAGGGATCTCAGGTCCAAGGATGTGCTCCAGTCCTGGTTTTTCTTTCTTGATGGTAGTGAGAGGGCTTGGAGATGGCTAATTTTAAGCCTAGCTTATGGAAAAACTGACCAATCCCCACATTAGTGTTACAAACACCTTATTTCCATGGTCCCACCCCCACAAGGGTGTCATACACATTATTTACATTATTAACAAGCTATCCAATCCTGTTGGTGGGCCACAAGCACCTTACATTTGCATAACTCCACTCAGTCATCTAGACTCTAGCTAAAGGAGTCAACATTATGTAATTCACTGCACTGTACTATGTGTTATGTTCTAGGCACACATCTACTAATTCAAGCTTCCCAATAACACAGTAAGATGGGTGCTGTTACTCCAGTTCTACAGATGAGGAACCAAAGGTCCAGAGAAGTTTATTAACTTGTCCAAATTCACACAGCTGGTAAGTAGTGAGATAGCATTGAATTTGGAAGCCAATTTCTAGCCAGAGGAATAATCTGTCACTTCCAAAAGCCCATTATCAACAGGACAAGAATATCACTATTATTGGCAATGAAGACAAACTTATAAATAATGTCACATTTTAGTACTATTCTGTGCATTTAAATTCACTTGCTTAGTTCATCATCATAAGACTATCATTTCAGCACTACAACTCAATGAATCCAATAATGTCATTTTGTATTTGATCCTAGTAGAGTGAAATCTATAGATGCCCCTCCCATGCTGTGAATTGTCCTTTGAAATTGAACAAAAGTGAAAAGAAAATTGAAGTAGCAAAATAAAATTAATTTCAGAATACAATATTGTCTACTGGAAGAAAAATAATAATGCGTCCTAGAAATTTTCCAGGCCTCACAAACCTGGTAAGAATAAAGATCAGTAATGGGTGTCAAATCAAATGTGAGATTTCAATGCATTGTGCCCCTGTCTGTGGATGGAAGAGTGAAGCTGGAGAAGACGTGGGAGATCTAAGAAACGGAGGGAAAATACAGGGTTTTATAGTCGACTGGATGTGATGGTGGGTAAGAAGCAGTAAGGGTCCCAAGGATCCTGAACTGAATAGGCAAACAGAGCATGTGGTGGATCATATTTCACATTCAGCCTGAAGGGATGGGGAGTATGTGACAGGTAGACAAAGCAGTTAAGTGTACAGATCCCGAGCTCCAAAAGAGCAATGGGGATGAGTCCATGTCTTGTTCAAGCCATGCAAACAGGTAATATCCTCTGGTGGCGTACTGCCCAAGGCATTTGCCTGCTAACCAGAAGGCTGGCAGTTCAAATCCACCAGCCACTCCTCGGCAGGAAGGTTGGGCAATCTACTTCCGTAGAGATACTGCCTCGGCAACCCAAGGAGGGGTCGCTATGAGCTCAACTAACTCGATGGCAGTCAGTTGGGTTTTTGGAAGGAGAGTTTGTATAATGAGAAAAGAATGAAGCAGAGGACACAGCTTTAAGAAACATCATTAAGTGTAGAAATCAGAGAGGAGGAATTGTGATCAAGTGATCTGAGAAGCAAGTCCTCAATGCATATGAGCTGGAGAAAGTTCTAGCCTATAGGGAGGTCAGCCTGGAAATTCTCACTACCGGCCCAGGTGGGACAGTATTTTTCTATGCTGTGAAAGCATGTCCATGCCACAGGAGGAGGAAAAGCTGAGGCAATCCAGGAATGCCCTGAAGAAAACAGACATGGGCTGGACTATCCAGCAAACCCACAGCCTTTCGTGTGCATACTTACTAATCTTTAGTGAACTGTAGAACGTGTTTTTACCACATGTTAAATGGTCCACTGCAGATTAGTAAATAAGCACAAGTAAGTCCATACCTACATTGCTTCCTGGGTACTACAACCTTGTCAGGGATTGTAAATTTGAAAAGAGCCTTTGATTCTATAGGAAGGTGCTTGGGGTTGGGACAGAGACAGATGCCAAACAAATCTAGAATCAGAATCGTTGATGGGATGAAAAAACGCGAAATTGTTCTCTACAGATTAGGAAGTAACCACAAGTAAGCCCATGCTTACTTTGCTTCCTGGGTAATCCACCCCAGAATAGAGGGCTGGATGTGGGAGGAAAAAATGTCAGGTGCTGACAATTCCAAGCCGCCTAAGCCAAGCCTAAGGGAAAGATAAGAACCTGCAAATATTTGACATGTGTTAATGCCAACAAGGGAGAGAATTGATTCCGTTTCAAACACAGGGCTGCGACTTGTAAGTAATGATAAGAAATAAAAGCTATCGATTATCAGCTCTAAACACCAAAGCACTTGTTTGCAGAGTTATTGTCTCAGGGAAATGGAGAAGGATAAAGGAGAATGTAGACTCATAACAGCTGTAGACGAGCAGGTCCGAGTAAACAGAACTGCACACCCACACATGGGGGCAGGGTGCACATGGACCCAACTTTTCCAGAACTGTGTGTCAACGTCGTAACAACACGTATACCCACTGAACCAGCAATGCCACTTTCAGGAATTTAGGCCAGGAAAAATAGTAGATATGTGTACTCAGATTTATCTACAAGAATACTAATTATGATTTTAGAGATTTAGAAAAGACTTAAAGGTCCAAACATCAAAGCAGGGATAAAAATATTACCTCATACAAGAGCATACTAAGATTTTCATAAGAACACCATTTCTGCTTTCTCAGCCCCTTCTTGCCTCTCCTATGCCACTCTGACTTTAGTTAAATCCAAAGAGACCCTTTTTGAACATATCTTCCTCTACCCCTGAGATAGCTGACGACCCTCCCCTCTCTCAGTATTGCTGTTGGCCTGAAGGCATCACCTTTTCCTCCTGCCTCTTCATCTGTTTCTTCATAGTTATCTTTGCTGGCTTTGCTTTTGCGATGCAACCTC
>NW_006921607.1:21237260-21242077 GCF_000298275.1 Orycteropus afer afer
TTGAACCACCAGCCTTCTGGTTAGCAGTCAAGTGCCTTAGACACTATGCTACCAGAGCTACGCAGTGTTAAAGAATAACAATGAATATGTGAAACACCTCATAACGTGGATGAACCTAGAGGACATTATGCTGAGTGAAATTAGTCAATCACTGAAGGACAAATACTTATTGAGATTGCCACTGTAAAAAGTTAAGAAAAGGTTTATATACAGAAAGAGGCATTCTTTGAAGGTTACCAGAGGTGGGAGGGGAAGGGAAGGTAAATCACTAACCATAGGGTACACATGTATTAACTTGAAGAGAAATGCAATATACAACAAAGGGGAGATCAGCACAAAATTATCGAGGCAAGTATAAGACAGGGTGGAGCAAAAGAGTTAAAGGTAACAATGGTCAACACTATTATATATACAATCCTGCAGTAACAGTAATAATAATAATCTACAAATGAATACACAGATACACTCAAACTGAACAGGGGTGGGAAGGCAAATGGGGCAGTACCCATTTATATATATATATATATGTATGTATGTATATTCATGAGTACTGGCCCATTTTATACACACACACACACACACACACACACAAAGGATATCTCTATGCAGTGCAGTGAATTGCTTAATATTGTCCTTCTAGCTGCCACCCTCCATTTTGTGATGTATTGTAAATCCTATTCTCTATGCCTATTTAGGGTGGGATATATCTTGAGTCCCACCTTGCTGGAGGTTGTGACTTAAGTTAGCACCCTTAGCTTCCTTGAGTATATATAGGAATGTTCTGGTAAAGTTTGCTCTTTCCTGCTCTTGTACTGTATTTTTGTCATCATCTCACCCCTGGACTTAAGACAGCAGCTGTCATCTGACCTGATGATTTGGGTTCACCAATCCCTGGGACCACATGAGTTTGGAGAATCCTCCAGACCTACCCACAGACCTGAGACTTACCAGCCTCCACTACCACCACCATATGGACAATTCCTTGGGAGTTTGTGAATTCTACAAAACATTATAGTTAACTATGGAACCCTAAGATGGGAGGGAGATTATTGAAGGGAAGAGGAGGAGTTGATGTCAGGGATGATGGAGAGGCATGGCAAAGTTGGACATTTGGGACATCTTTGACCTCCACCACATACGGACCAGGCTTGTGCTAATCTTCCTAAAAGAAATTATTCAAGCAGTTGGCATCAAAAACGGGGTTCATTGCAATGGCTTCAGACTCATAGAAGAATTGGACTTTGTAAGAGAAAGAAAGAAGGAGCCTTGGAAGTGAAACTTTGGATTCTTAGATGGTTACTTTTGTTATTGTTGTTACCTGTAATGGCAGAATATAGAGATATTATTCTACAGCTGAGGGGGGAAGGTACTGAGACAAGATCCAGACTGATTAAAGGAGGTAATTTATCTAGAGGCAGGGCTTTGGGTTCTCACTGCCTTCAAGCGGGATCCGACTCAGAGTGACCTTTCCTTGGGTTTCTGAGGCAGTATCATTATGTAAGTAGACTACCCAACCTTTGGGTTATACCCAGCCAAAGCCCAAGGCCATATGCATAGAATGGGAAGATCCTCAAGGTGAAGAGATGAAACTGGAATGTCTTAAAAATGTCTTAATGTCTTAATTATGTGCTTATCTGAATATACTATGGATACTGAATGTTCTTAACGAGCTGTATGTTAGAAGTAAATATTGGGTTTGGATAACAGAAAGCATGTTAGTCCTCCTTCAGCCAATACTTGATTGGATATGTTAAAAGTGGAAATAGAATTTGCCCACAAGAAACACAGGCTTTTTTTTGTTGTTGTTCCTAACCCTGTGTGCAGAGTATTAGGGGCATAGGTAGAAAAACCTGAGCCCCACCCAGAACATTCTGAGTTAAGAAATTTGTATTTGAAAAAGCATGGAAACCGACCTGTATCTGTTGAGAGAACAGAAGATTTCCAGTTGAAGTAAACAAAACAATGCATTGCACTACTGTTGAGTTGGATCCAACTCATAGCAACCCATCCTTGGGTTTCCGAGGCAGTATCACTACAGAAGTAGATTGCCCAACTTCCTTCCAAGGAGCGGCTGGTGGGTTTGAACCGCCAGCTTTCTAGTTAGCAATCAAATTCCTTAGGCACTACATCATCAGAGCTCCCGGGTGAAGAAAGGACCTGCAGAAAAAGATAAAATTCATTTGAATTTCAAGCAGTTTGGCTTTGGGTCCATCAAGGCAGGAAAATCATAGTACGTGAGAGAAACCCCTTTCAGGACTGTAAGTTAAAGGCAGCTGAGTAGCAGGCTTGTATGTTGTTCATTTGTGACCATATGGGTCTACTTGATGAGTAAGTGGGAGAAGTTCAGCCAGAAGAAACAGGTTGAGTTTGGTACTCTTTGACCTAGCACAGGAAGGCCAGAGATAAGAGGAAGGTTGGCTGGTCTTAAGTACAAGGAGTTGGGTGGACTCCTGAGCCTATAGGTATTGAACTATTCCCTAACAACTAATGATGAGAGAGAGAGAAAGAAGGTGCTGGCTGGTCTGAATTGAAGGGAGGAATATTACTCCCAAACTTGCAGCTGGTACACATGACCTAGCTGGAATGGCTAGGGCTAAGTTGACCAGAAACAGACCAAATGAAGAGGAAGATGTGTGACACTGAACTGGTAAGTTGCTGCAATTTGATGGCTTGTGCTGGGCTGGATTTTACTTGTGGATGCAGATGCTCAAAGTTCCAACTGGGACAGAAGATTCTTCAGAGACAAAGTAATACACTTGTCTTCTCAGAATACTGGTTTGATAAGGCAAATTAGAGATAAGCGATCTAAAATAGGGGGAGATGAAGGCATGAAGTGGCTGGCTTACACACTTTCATGGGTGTGCTTATTCTTAAACTGATCATGAAGGGGATATTAATCTTTGAAATACAAAAAGGAACAATGATTAGAAAAGCTAGGGCCTAAAGTGTCATGAATTACTTGGTATGGCTTTTCTAGCCATAATCTTTGTAACTCCCACTGGGTTACTGGGTGGGACCTTGCAAATAATGTGTGTAGAACTCTGATATTGGAATTGCTTAGTCTTGACACTCGGACAGCCTTAAATGAGCCTTCCTAGAGACAGAGAGGGGGATCTCACTGCCATGAAGACAGAAGAGCTGAAGGTGGAGTAGAGTGCATCCCTGGACCTGAGATCCCTGCACTGGATCTCCTTGGCAGAGATGTGCAGCAGAAAGAGACACTCTGGTAGAGGGAGATACCCAGCAGAGAGACGCCCATCAGAGAGACCATCGAAGTAGAACCAAGAGGCTCAAGACAGAGCAGCAGGCTTACCTGGCCCACAGAGTGAGAAAGCTGAGTGCCCTTGGGCAGAAGCCTTGATGATGGAGTGGGGTGCATCTAGGTGTACCTATGGCAGAGGTAAACGAACTTTGTTACACTTGCTCAAGAAGGGCACAGGCAGGCTGCAAGCCCAAGGGCCAGAAAGGGGTATCTGAGGGCACAGCAGAGAAGAGACTGTCCTGATCTAAGAATTGTACCCTTAGCATATTCCTGAACCTGAACTGTAGCCTGTCACTTCCCTAATAAACCCCAGAATCATGAGTATTATCTGTGAGTTCTGTATGGCCATTGCAATGACTTACTGAACCTAGCAGAGTAGTGAGCCCTGTGGGAAGGATGGTTGGTGTCAGAATTGATAAAAGTCTGGAGAGCACTGACATGTCTGGCCTCAAAGAGTAAGCCCTGGGCTGCTGATGGTGATTCTGTCTTCCTCTTGTGACGTTAGAGGTGATCAAAAGATACCGTCTCCATGCCCTTTTTGCAATCTTCTTATATGTGCTGCAAATATATGGATGAATATAGCACACCAGACAAAGAACAAAGTTATGAAGACTTCTTAGTCATAACCAAATACCTTGAGGGAATGAGTGTTGGGCCTCGGGGCTCAGGACATAGTCTCAGGAGACACTAAAGTCAATTGGTATAACATAGTACACCAAGGTAATGTTCTACATCCTGCTTTGGTGAATAGTGACTGGGATCTTAAAACTTTTGAGTGGCCATCTAAGATGCAACTATTGGTTTCTCCCCATTCAGAGCAAAGAAGAGTGAAGAAAATCAATGATGCCAAGAAACAATTAGTCCAAAGGACTAATGGACCACATGAACCCCAGCCTCATGTCTCTGAGATCAGAAAAATTAGATGGTGCCCAGCTACCACTGGTGACTGATCTGCAAGAAATTACAAAATCTATCTCCTAGATAGAGTGGGAGAAAAATGTAGAACAAAACTCAGAAACAAAAGACCAGGCTCACTGTTCTAATGAAGACTGGTAGAACTCTCAGATTATGGCCCTTAGACACCCTTCAAGCTGAGAATGGAACTCAACCTATCAGCTCAATTTTAAGCAAACAGACAGGACTATAAGGTAAACAGTGATAGCAGGAGGATATCTATTCATTAGAAGAATCAACCACATGAGATCTAGAAGGCAGCTTTGCCCAAGGATAGAGCAAGCTAAGAAGGCAGGAGGGGATGGGAAGGAAAGATGTAGAGAAGTGGTAGGTGGGCACAGGGAGGAAGTGAGAATTACATTTTGGAGACTACAACAAAACAGAATGTGTACGGACTGATGAATGGAAAACCTTTTTGCTCTATAAACTTTCACCAAAATCACAAAAAAAATAAAAAAAAAAAAAAAAGACACATAACAATACCACCAAAAACCAACATAGAAAAAGAATTCTCAAAACTAAAATAAGCTCATAGAACAGAAAATAAAGAACCAGAGGCACCAATCTGTAAATGACAAGCACTACATAGCAAAAAGAATAA
>NW_006921607.1:21242857-21249055 GCF_000298275.1 Orycteropus afer afer
CTGAAACACTTTTGGGACTTTTGACCTCCAGAACCACAAGGTAAGTTTGTACTGTTTCAGCCACTAAGTTTGTGGTAATCCTTTACAACAGTCATAGGAACAAACAAACCATTAATGTATCTCTGTGATTCTCATTTCTGTCAACTCTCAGCCTTCAAGTTAGGAGGGACTGGGTGGCTATCTACCAGGGTACACATGTTGACATGGTATTCTATCTCTTCTGGAGGCTCCAGCTCTCCAGGGAACATGAAGTGGCAGGAAAACCTAAGTGTAACAAGATGTTTAAAAGAGCTTTCCTTGTCGTTTTGGAATTTCATCTAAAGCTACAAAACAAGAAGAGTAAGTGATATTCCAAGGAGCACTGTCTACAGAGAACAGCTAAGGTGCTTCTGATGTCCCTTCCCAAGACTGTAAGAGGTACTCAGCTGGATCCTCATGCACTCCCACCACCACAACCAGCCCACGTAATAAGGGGACTGGATTGACTGGGAGAACAGCGTCTGGAGTTGCCCATTGTAGGCACAAGGGGGAAGGGTTTTCCTCTTTGCCCTTCTTTCCCAAGCTCAGCAAGTTGGCTTCAAGGGAACCACATGTATTGACTGGGGTAGAGGGTTATCTGCAAGATGAGGAGGTGGGCATCTTACCCGCTAGCAAATGATGCTTGTTCATCTGCAGACTACTTCTTGTCTTACCCAGAGCCTCCAGAACTGGGTATGGTGAGAGCAGGCTTGCTCCCTTCTTAGTCCCCTAATATTTATTGCCAATTAAGTTCTATGACAAAGGGATAGTCATAAATCCAGCTTCTATGGCTGCCTTCAACCTGGGCCCACCTGCAATATACTAACAACAATGTTCCTTTGAGTGTGTTGTAGGGTACATGGAAGATCTCTCCTTTCCTGTTGTCCTATAATGTTGGACTTTTCTTTTTTTTTTTTTTAAGAAATCATTGGCCTTTTTGTTTCAATTTTAGATGGGATGGTGATTATAATCCTTTTGGCTTACCATGTTTCCCCTATGATTTATGGGGTCATCTTGCCAAGATTATCGTAAGGAGAGATGGCAGTTAGATGTTTGTTATAATACCACCATCTAGCCAAGAAGGAAGTTTCAAATGAAACTTCTAATTTATAATCCTTGTTTGGTTATGTTAGTCCCGTTTTATAGATAGTACAGCTGAGGCTTAAAGACATTAAGAAAAATATCACTTATGTGACTGTGGTCTATTTTCCAGGCCCTCAATTACCTCCTGTGTTTCTATACCCTATGTTTCCCTATTGAGAAGAAATGTCTGGCAATCTTCTTCTGAAAATCAGCCATTGAAATTTCTATGGAGTAGAGTTCCAGTCTGAGTCTGACATTCACGGGGTTGCCATGAATCAGAATCAATTCAACAACATCTGCCTGTGTTGCTTTGGAATTGCAAGCTTGACTGGAAGACTCTTGCAAGCAGGTCCCATTCACCCTTGGAAAACACAAAGGCCACCTATGAATGCTCAGTATGTGGGGTCAGGACTCATCTCCACTCTCTATTTGACTTGAGAGGTTTCATTCTCACTAGTCTTGGCCTTTCAGAAGAAAAAACAGTCTTGACAATGTGCTCTTCTTTCTCAGGACTAGAGACAGAATTAGAAAAAGGATCATTCTCTTTCTCCATTCTGTCCCCCCACCTCACCTCCTGAAACATCAGGCATCATTGCTATCACCACTGGGGCCACAGCCCTACTTCACACGTTTCAAATTCCCTTGCAGTGATCAGAGCCTTGGAGATAATACAACATTTTATGAAAAAGGAAAATGAGTAGCAAATCAATCTTTCTTATAATAGGATCCACCATGTTATAGTGAAGGAAGTCTGTTTAAGTTCTGACACATTCTTCCCAAATCTGATATTTATTTCTAAAAAAAGTCCATTAAGGGACTCATATATTCTGGGTTCTCTTATAGGCTAATAACTTATCTCATTAATCCTTCACAATACAATAGTGTATTATGTTGTTGTTGTTATGTGCCGTCGAGTCAGACCTGACTCATAGCGACCCCTTCTTGGGTTCCCGAGGCAGTATCACTAAGGAAGTAGATTGCCCCATCTTCCTTCCGAGGAGTGCCTGGTGGGTTTGAACCGCCAGCCTTCTGGTTAGCAGTCAAGTGCCTTAGGCACTATGCTACCAGAGGAAACTGAGGCACAGAGATGTGAAAGAACAAGCATTCAGTTAGCAAAAGTTCAACTTAAAAACCAGGTCCTTTTTGGTTCTAAAAGCCCTCTTTTCTTTTTACTAAATTCTGATGGTACTCTCACATCCCTGAGCTCAGCAATTTGAAATCTCTTTTTTTATTCCTTTGGAGAAAAAGAAAGGTAGACACATATCCCTTCAAGTAGAAATCCATAAATATGTAAATTAAATATAATGTGCAATCAAGTCTAAGGTGGATGAAATGAGAACAGTGCAAATCAGCAGTGTATGTTACATTGCTGGTCATGCAAAGTTATGTTTCACTTGGAGAGTCAAATGTGGCAAGACCACAATAAAGTGGGCTCATGGACAAGGAGGCTTTCCATTGACAATAAGCAGGCATCACAGGAAGGGTGGGGGGTTGTAATCACTTGTTTGTGATTCCACAACAGTAATGTGAAGAGAGCTATCTGGAGTCTGGACCAAGCAGGGCTTTTGAGGATGAAGGAAAGAGGTTTCTGGGGCATAACAGAGATGTCTTTAGGCTACAGAAGATGTAAGGAGTCTTCTGAGATGAGGAAGAGTATGTCTTCCAAAAGCAAAACTGAGATCCATAAGTGAGTGCTGTAGATTTGGGGTCATGATGGCAATAAGATTCTTCTGTTAGATACTGGGTGAGAATTTCAAGGCACCTTTAAAAGTGGACCTGCAGAGTTCCAGTAAGATGGTGGAATAAGCAGAAAGAATGCACAGATCCTCTTCAACAAAGAAAAGGACAATAAATTAACACAGATACAGAAGATAACTCTGGACCCCTGAGCTTTGAAGGGAAGGATATAGAAGTGGACTAATCCCCAACTAGCAGAAGAATGTGCACGAAAGTAACAAAAAAAGGAGACACATGGAGCTGCGGTCTGGCAGTGATCCTGATGACACCTACAGATTGGATATTGGTGAGTGGTGGTAGGACCTAAGAATTAATTTAAAAATCATCCATGCTAGCCAGGGACTGCATGAAGGACTGCTCTGGTGGCTGGGGAATAAAAGGAGAAGCAGAGAAGAAGGCGGGCTGAGCTGTGGACTTTTGCCAGTCTGGAAGGTGCAGCCATTTTGAATGTTTACAAGTGGCATGACCATTTTGGATATTTAAAGCGACAACATTCTCCCAGATTCCAGGGATTTAAGAACAGGCTCTGATTGCTGGGAACCACAAGGACATTCCAGATGCATGGACCACTGGAAAGCTTCACTTACTGAGTGAGAGTCACCACCTCCTTCTTCACCAACGATGGAGATCACCCACCACAAGCAAGAGCCTGACTCACCCTTAGCTGCTCTTCACAAACAGTTAACACAGATCTATATACAACAATGTCACAATGTCTTGGAGACAACAGTCCATCACAGTCCACACAAAGTAGCAAGGTAAAGTGGTAGAAACAAGAGAGTAGGATACAGACTCAGAACACTACCCTGAGGAAGCAGCAGCATTGGAACTTTCTGATAAGAAACTCAAAAGAATTATATTCAGGTATCTTCAAAGGATTGAGAGACAGACCAAGGAAAACACAGGCAAAAACTCTAGAAGAATTTTGGAAGAAAATACAAGAACAAAATGACAACATTAATGAAAAATTAGAAATGATTCTAAATCTACCGAAAGATATCCAAAAGATCAATACTAAACTGTCAGGAATAGATAACACATTGAAAGGGCAAAGGAGTAGAATTAATGCAATGGAAGACAGAATCAATGAGATTGAAGGCAAATACCTGAATACTTCTTTGGCAAGGGATCAATCAGAAAAAAAGATCAAAACAAAATAAAAAAAGCTTAAGGTTCATGTGGGATACCATCAAAAGGAACCTACGTGTCATTGGAATTCCAAAACAGGAAGAGACAAATAAAAATACTGAGAAAATTGTCCAAGATTTGCTGGAAGAGAACCTCCCCCGCTATGACAAAAGATGAGAATATATCCATTCAAGAAATCCAAGGAACCCCAAACAGGACAGACCCTAAAAGAAAATCACCAAGACATATCATCATCAAACTTCAAAAACAAAGACAAAAAGAGAATCCTGAAATCAGCACAGGAAAAACAAAAAGTTACTTACAAAGGACAATCACTCAGAATAAACTCTGATTTCTAAGCAGAAACCATGCAAGCGAGAAGGCAATGGGATGGTATATATAAAATCCTGAAAGAGAAAAATTTTCAACCAAGAATTATATACCCAGTAAAATTGCCCCTCGTATATGATGGTGAAATCAGGAAATCTCCAGATAGGCAGAAACTAATGGAATTTGTTAAAACCAGACCAATCTTCCAAGAGACACTAAAGGGAGTCCTTTGCACAGAGAACTAAAAATAGCAAACAACAACTGACCATTAATACACAAGATGACATAACCTAGAAACCAGAGCTATGGACATATCCAAAGTAAAATAAGATTACAAGATTGTAAATAGGGAACCAGAGACCTCAATTGGCAAATGAGGAAAACTACAAACCAAAGAGGGATAATAATGTGTAGTTACAGAACTTCTAAATGGTGAGGAAGTCTAGAGAGTTACAAGATAGTATGGACTATTCCAAACTCAGGCAGAAAATTATAAATCACAGGGTAACCTCAGAGAAAAAAGATAAACCTTCACATCACAATGAACAAGAGGACAAGCACAAATATTCAGCAAATACTAAAACAGCAGCAACAAAGGAAATAACATGATTCATAAGCATAATGAGATCAGCACAGAAAATAATACGGAGCAAAGAAACCAGGGACACCATGAAAAACCACATAACAAAATGACAGCAACCAATTCATACTTGTCAATAATTACATCGAATGTTAATGGATTAAATGCACAACTCTAGAGATAGAATTTGTAGCCTGGATAAGAAAACAAAACCCATTAATATGCTGTCTACAACAGACACACATTAGAGACAGACCAAAACAGACTAAAAAAATCAAAGTTTGGAAAAAGATATACCAAGCAAATGGCAACCACAGAAGAGCAGGAGTGGCAATATTAATTTCTTATCAAATTGACTTGAAGACAAAAACCACCATACAAGACAAGGAAGGACATTATATAATGATTAAAGAATCAATTGAACATGAAGATATAACCCTAATAAATATCTATGGACCCAATAAAACAGCCCAAGAATACATAAATCAGACTTTAAAGAGTTGAAAAGGCAAATAAATGACTCCACAGTCATAGTAGGAGACTGTAAAACACCACTTTCTTTGAAAGATAGAACTGGAAAGAAACTCAACAAAGATGCAGAAGAGCTAAACAATACAATCCACCAATGTGACCTTACAGACATCTACAGAGCACTGCATCCAACAACAGTACAATATATATTCTTTTCCAGTGCACATGGAACATTCTCTATGATAGACCATATGTTAGGCCATAAAGCAAGCCTCCATAAATTTAAAAACATTGAAATACTGCAAAGCATCTTCTCAGGTCACAGTGCTATCAAAATAGAAATCAACTAAAGGAACATCAACAGAAAAAGACTAAACACATGGAAACTGAACAACACCCTCCTTGAGAAAGACTGGGTAAGAGAAGAAATAAAAAAGTGAAAATAAAAAATTCCTTGAATCGAATGAGAATGAAAACACAACATACCAAAATCTTTGGGACACAGGAAAAGCAGTGATAAGAGGCCAATTTATAGTAATAAACACATACATCAAAAAAGAAGAAAGAGCCAAAATAAACACTTTAAACCAACATCTCCAACAATTAGAAAAAGAACAGCAAGAAAAGCCTATAGTCACCAGAAGAAAGGAAATAATTAAGATTTGAGTAGAAATCAATGAAACAGAAAATAGACAATAGAAAAAATCAACAAGACCAGAAGTTGGTTTTTTGAAACGATCAATAAAACTGACAAACCACTGGCAAATTTAACAAAGGAAAAGAGGGACATAATTGAAATAACAAATGAAACAGGTGACATCACAACAGAACCAACTGAAATAAAAAGGATA
>NW_006921608.1:0-947 GCF_000298275.1 Orycteropus afer afer
TCTTTAAATTCTCTCTTATTCTACAGGACCGCCTTACTTATCCTGGTTTTTTGTTTTGTTTCTTAATTTAAGAGTATTTTTCCTTATAAATTATAAAGCAGATGGTGGGGGGCTATCAAGAAAAGGAACAAGTCTTGATCTTCTTTCTCCCTACATTCATTAAAAATATCAGAACAATCTCAAAAGATCCTAAGCTGTGTGCTAGAGTTCAGGTATTTTGGATGAGATACAGAGTTTTTTAAAAAATGAGAGGATTCCCAGAAAAGATGCAGAGTAATTTTCAGAGGAAATTGAGGAAGATAAATCTGAGTGAAGTTACTATGCTGAAGTACTTTGGAATGTTTTAGTGTTTCCCTGGGTGTATTTTTGGAATTAATTTATGCAGATATTATAGAAAGACCATTCTTGACTAAATTGATATATATAATTTAGGGCACTGATATCTGTAAATTCTAAATAGGACATCTTGGAGACCTTAACCTTCATCAAGATTTTAACAGGAAAACAAAACTAAGTATTAGGGTCAATGAGTTAAAGTACAGCTATAAAGATTTGAAGAATTTTTAAATGACCTAAGTCTCAATGTATCATCAAATCTTTCAGATCCTACCTGAAAATTAACCCTGGCTTCTAAAAAATTAAATGAGAGTGGGCCACTTATGAACAGCAAGATGCCTGATATAACATTTATGTTGGAAAAAAAAAAGCAAAACAAAACAAAAAGATGACTATTTTGATTTATGTCTATAAAAACCAAAGCCAAACTCACTGCCATGGAGTCTATTTCAACTCATAGCAATTCCCATTGAGTTTCTGAGGTGGTAAATCATTATAGAAGTAGACTGTTCCATATTCCTTCTGTGGAATGGTTGATGGATTTGAACCATCAACCTTCAGATTAGCAGTCAAATGCCTTAGGCACATACCACCAGAGCTCCTTCAATTTA
>NW_006921608.1:1973-3923 GCF_000298275.1 Orycteropus afer afer
AACATCTAAGTCAGTAGGCAGATTGAAACACATCCACCACACAGGCTCCCACTGCAGAAGAGCCCTGAAATGTTAAGTCTGGGACCTTACAAAGAAACTGTTCAACTGCTGTCACCCTTGCTCTCTCAATCCTGAAAGAAGGAGATAAATATTATTTTCCTAATGCAAACATATCTATAAGAGGTCAGTAAAACCAAAAAACCAAACAGACTGCTGTGGAGTTGGATCAGACTCATAGTGACCCCTCCTTGGGTATTTGAGGTGGTATTACTATGGAAGTAGATTGCCCAACCTTACTTCTGAGGAGTGGCTGGTGGGTTTGAACTGCCAGACTTCTAGTTAGCAGTCAAATGCCTTAGGCACTACCTCAGTAGGTTTATACAGTTCTTTGGAATGTAAATTAATCACTTAGGATTTTATCTTTCTATAAAATGTAAACACATAGCTCAGAAAAGGTTAAGCTATAAATCTCTCAGAGATATTTAACTAATTTTAGGGTTGTAATTTAAATATACTTTAATCTAGATCGCTGGAATTTTTATTCAGAAAGCCCTGAACGTGAAAATGTGAAAATATCTTCTCTACAATTTCACAACTCCTTGTGTGGCACAGATATGGTTTTCTGTGTATATTTGGGAAGTAACTCAATACGGCTCATATGATTTTCTCTCTTCTCCTCTGAAAGAGGGAAATTAGTCACATTCAGGTTAACCTGTGCAGTTGGTTTTAGGGCCGCAACTCTATCCATCACTTTCCTCTTTCATTGTTATCATTGTTTAGGTGCTGTCAAGTTGGCTCTGACTCATAGCGACCCTACGTACAACAGTAGGAAACACTGCTCAGTGCTGTGCCATGCTCACAAGCATTGCTATGCTGAGCCCATCATTGCAGCCACCATGGCAATCCATCTTGTCAGGATCTTCCCTATTTTTACTGACCCTCTATTATACCAAGCACAATATCCTTCTCCAGGGACTAGTCCCCTCTGACAATATGATCAAAGTAGATGAGATGAAGCCTGACCATCCTTGTTCTAAGGAACATTCTGGCTGCACTACCTCCAGGACAGATTGGTTTGTTCTTCTGGCAGTCCACAGTATTCTCAGCATTGTTTGCCAACGCCATGATTCAACAGCATCAATTCTCCCTAACTAATCTTCATTCATTGCCCAGTTTCTACACACATATAAGGAAATTGAAAATACCATGGTTTGGGATAAGTGCATCTTATTCTTCAAGTGGCATCTTTGTTTCTTACACTTTAAAGTGGTCCTTTGCACCAGATTTTCCCAGTGCAATATGATCTCTGATTTCTTGACTGCTTCTTTTATGAATGTTGATTTTGAATCCAAGTAAAGTTAAATTTCTGACTTTCAATCCTTTCTCAGTTTGTCATGATGTTCATCCAGTTGTTCTCTTTATGTAATCCATATTGAAGATTGTAGTCTTTTATCTCCACCAGTAAGTACTTCAAGCCATGTTCACTTTCAGCAAGCAAGGTTGTGTCATCTACATATATCAGCTTGTTAACGAGTCATCCTCCAATACTGATCCACATTCTTCTTTATACAGTCCTCTTTCTTAGATTATTTACTCAGCATCAGATTGAATAAGTATGGTGAAAGGATGCAATCCTGACATACATCCTTCCTAATTTTTAACTATGTAATATCCCCATGTTCTCTTTGACCAAAACTCTCTTGGTCTATGGACAGATTTCTCATGAGCACAATTAAGTGTTCTGGAATTCTTATTGTTCACAATGTTATCTATAATTTGTTATGATCCAAATAGTTCAATGTCTTTGCATAGTCAATAAAACACAACTACACATCTTTTTGTATTCTTTCCTTTCAGCCAAGATACATCTGATATCCCTTATTCTACATCCTTTTCTGAATCCAGCTTGCATTTCTGGAAATTCCCTGTCAATATACTGCTGCAACTATT
>NW_006921608.1:4033-6266 GCF_000298275.1 Orycteropus afer afer
CTCCTGTGCTGAATCCATTTGTTGAAACATCTCAATACCTGTTCTGTCAATTCCTGGAAACTTGTTTTTTACCAATTCCTTCAGAGCCACTTGGACTTCTTCTTCCATTACTATTGGTTCTTGACCATTTTCTACCTCCTGAAATGGTTGACTGTCAACCAATTCTTTTTAGAACAGTTAGCTTGTGTATTCTTTCCACCTTTTTTTTTTTTCCTGCATTATTCAATATTTTGCCCATAGAATCCTTCAATATTGCAACTCACAGCTTGATTTTTTTCCTCAGCTCTTTCAGGTTAAGAAATGCTAAATGTGTTCTTCTCATTTGGTTTTCTAACTCCAGGTCTTTGTGCATTTCATTATACTTTACTTTGTCTTCTCCAGCTGCTCTTTGAAATCTTCTGTTCAGCTCTTTTATCTCATTTCTTCCATTTACTTTAGGTATTCTCCATTCAAGAGCCAGTTTCAGAGTCTTCTGACATCCATTTTGGTATTTGTTTCTTTCTTGTCTTTGTAATGACCTTTTGCCTTCTTCATGCATGATGTTCTTGATGCTATCCCACAACTCATCTGGTCTTTGGTCATTGGTGTTCAGTGCAACAAATCTATTCTTCAGATGGCCTTTAATTTCAGTAAGGATATACTCAAGGTCATGTTTTGGACATCGTGTATTTATTTTAATTTTTTTGAGTTCAACTTGAACTCACATGTGAGCAATTGATATTCTGTTCCACAGTCAGCTCGTAGCCTTGTTTTGACTGACGATTTTGAGCTTCTCCATTGCCTCTTTCCACAGATACAGTCAATTTGATTCTTGTGTATTCCATCTGTCGAGATCCACTTGTATAGCCACCATTTATGTTGTTGAAAGATGGTATTTGCAATGAATAAGTCATTGGTGTTTCAAAATTCTATCATGTGATGTCTGGCATCATTTCCACCACCAAGGCCATATTTTCCAACCACTGAAGTTTCTTCTTTGTTTCTGACTTTCATATTCCAATCACCAGTAATTATCAGTGCAACTTGATTCCATGTTTGGTCAATTTCAGACTACAAAATTTGGTAAAAAATCTTAAATTCCGTCATATTTGGCTTTAGTGGTTCGTGTGTAAATTTGAATAATAGTAGTAGTAACTGTTCTTCCTTGTAGGCTTATGGATATTCTTCTATCACTGACACCATGCCACTTCAGGATAGGCCTTGAAATGTTCTTTTTGATGATGAATGCTACTCCCTTCCTCTGTAATCTGTCATTCCCAGCATGTAGCCCATGTGATTGTCTGATTCATAATAGGCAATTCCAGTCAATTTTAGCTCACTAATGTCTGGATTTCAATCTTAATGCATTCCATTTCATTTTTTATAACTTCCAATTTTCCTGGAATCTTACTTCATACATTCCTTGTTCTAATTACTATTGAATGTTTTCAGTTGTTTCTTCCCATTCTGAGACATTTTCCATCAGCAAATGAAGATCCTGAAAGCTTTACTCCATCTACATTATTAAGGTTGACTCTACTTGAGGAGGTGGCTCTTTCACAGTCATATTTTGAGTGTTCTCCAAACTGAGAGTCTCATTTTCTGGCACTATATCAGACAGTGTTTCACTGCTATTCATAAGATTTTCAGTGGCCAACTTTTTCAGAAGTAGATGGCCCCATCCTACTCCCCAATCTGTCTTTGTCTGGAAGCTCTGCTGAAACCTGTCCACTGTGGGTGACCTTGCTGGTACTTGAAAGACCAGTGGCATAGCCTCCAGCTTCACAAAATGCAAGCCACCACAGTATGACAAACTGACTGGTGGTAGTCCTCTTTAATTATGGTAATTCCCACCCTCAGCTATTTTTCAGGATTTTATATGTGATATGTGTTGTGATCCAGATGCTCATCTCTGAGTGGTCTGAGCTCTAATTAGTGTGGACCTTGAAAGCAATTGCATGCATCCTTGTAAGAGCACAGTATAGGGGGGTTTGACATGAACAGAAGAAAATAGTAAGACCACAGAGACAGAGAATGGAATGATGCAGGAATTCCCATAAATATATCTCCATTTAATGTATATATATATTTATTGCCTTATTTTATAATGATTAATATAACTGAATTAATTTTTCTCACTAACAAGAGATGATAAATAAATAGTTGCAGTCATTTATAAGTGAGCTCTTGTTTTAAACGTAAACTAGAGAACATTGACCTATGTTATTTTGTGTTGTTGTTGTTGTTATGTGCC
>NW_006921608.1:6791-17749 GCF_000298275.1 Orycteropus afer afer
CGATAGTAAAAATTGCCTTTGGAACCAAGATTCCATGAGCTTTTATTGGAAGCCCTTGGGTAATAAGTGACTTTTGAGATAGGGAATATTTGTTTTGTTTTAGAGATTATTAAGGAAAGTCTTAGATGATGTTAAAGTATTTTTAGCAAAAATTGTGAAAATGATGAAACTACGTCTAATGCTTTTATTGTAACCTAAAGTTATTCTCTGAATGCATAAATTGTCATTATTTTTCAGTGTTCTGTGATTAGAAAATACATAATGACAAAAGAATAAAAGCTGCCTATTGTTTCATAAGAGCTAGTTGCCAATGACAGAGTGAGAAAAAAGGATCAGGATAATCTCAGATGAATTGTAATGTGACTATAGTAAGGAACTGTATCTCTTTATTTATTTTAAAAGTAGAAAGACCTTAGCCTCCAAGAATCTCAGTTTTCAAAGTTACTCAAAGGACACTATGAATAGATGATGCTTAAAGTCACATTTGCATTAATTGTATTTGGAGATAATTATAGTGATATTACCAATTCAATACCAATTAAAGTTTCTTCTCTCAAAAGTGAGCATGATTTTTTTTGTTTTCAAACTAAAGATATAATTTAAAAACCAAATCATTCAGTGGGTTAACGATAACAATTCCTTAAACAGCATGCTTATTATTGTTTGAAGTTGTTAAGAGAGAACATTCATTTTAATTTGTCCTTTATTCTAACTGTTAGAAACATGGTAATACAAATCTACAATATAAATGCATATCTGGAGCCTATTATAGTTCACTCTAATGTATCTTATCATGTCAGAAAAACTGTGCTGAGTGGAATATATTGTTCTCTTTAAAAAGAGAATTTTGTGTTATCCAAGACATATATCCAAGTAGAGATATCTTGATACTTTCAATAGAAAATTGTATAGTAGTAGTTCTGATTTTTTAGTTTTGAAAAATAAAGAAAAGAGACTAAATATCTAGAGTTTTGTTTGCTTGTCTGTTGATTTTTCCTAGTTGATGAGAAATCTCAAAACTGCAAGTGCTAAATTATATGATTAAACAAATAAGAACCCTAGAATGAATGACAGGAATGATAATTATTTGAGATATAGAATTCAAAAAAGCAAACATTTTTAAATATCAAACACAAGTAAAGTGATATAAGTGATTCAAGAGGAAGTAATATTTATTCCCTACCAAATGTAGGGAATAAAACTCCAAGTCAAAAGAAATTTGTGCAGGAGAAAACAAAGCAAGGATCCAAATATGTATTAAAACTCATTATTCAGAAAAAAATTATTGAAATTAATAACAAATATAAAACTACATACTGAAAGAACACACAATGTATTTGAGAGAATAATGACCAAGAAGACCCAAACATATTCTAATAAACCCACCTGACTTTAAGAAAAAGAAAAGGGAGGAAAAAAAAAAACACGGTATGCAAGGAAAAAATTGTAATGTCTTTGATAGCATTAATTCGTGACATAAGAATATATAAAGATAGCATACTTTAAATTCTGAAGGAAAGAAAACATATCCTTGTCCTTCAACCAATGCTGACTAGAAGAATATTTAAATTTCTAGAGTTCATAGATGTTCCTTGACTAAGAAAGAGAACAGTTAAATAAGCATTTTTTTCAAAGGTAAATAATATTTAGAAGAATAAGCTCCCTTTCTGAAGTATTTATTTATTTATTTTAAGAGTTTGTTTTACATTCAACATTACGTGTACATTTAGTTTCACTCCCATTTACCATGTCTAACCCTAACGCAGTCTTCTTTCCCTGCCCAGTAACCCTTCCCCTGTGCCCCTCATAGTTATGCAGTCCTGTGTGTCCTGCATTTCCTCTGTGTGAATGATGCCCATCTGGTATCCTGTGGTCAATGGCTCCAAGGGATGCATTTCCGTAGAGTATGTGGGTGTGTCAACCTGGGTTGAGTGGTCTGCATGTACATCTTGTTTACTATTGGGATGAGAGACAATCCCTGGGTGTGAACTTTATTCCAGGCCCAGAATGTATCCCAGGACCATAGTATTGGTGTCTCACCAGACTCTATTTGACCAGCAATTCTGGTCATTATTGAGTTTTGGGATTTTGTTCCAGGTTTTTCCTCCCATTCTACCCAGGTTCTCCGTATTTGATCCTTTCCTGGTAGCCAGGCACCATCTAGTTCTTCTGGTCTCAAGGACCATCATGTCCTTGGGCTGATTGCTTCCAAATGCCTTTGCTTTTTTGCATTCTTCTTTGCTTCCGACAATAGGTTACCATTAGCTGCATGCTAGATGGCTGGTTGAAAGCTTTTAAGACCCCAGTGGCTACTCACCAATGTAGGGTGAGGAACAAGGCTTTTATGTATTTTGTTGTGCTAATTGAGTCTGGTGTCCCCCAGTACTATGGTCCTGAGATTGTAGATCTGTTGGATCTCTCTCCCACAGTGTCTGGGTGTTTTACTTTAGAAGATTCAAGGCAGTGAGTAGCAGTATTTGCTCACAATTAAAAGCCTGGTAACAAAATCAGCCAGTGAAAACACTATGGATCACAATGATCTGATCTGCAAGGTTTCATGGGGATAGCCCAGGACCAGGGAGCACTTCATTTTATAGTGCATAGAGTGGTCCTGAGTCAGGGCCATCTGGACAGCAGATCACCGTAACAACAAAATAAGGTACTTGTAATACTTGAACTTCATATTTGAATAATATTTTGATAACTAAAGGGACCTGTGGACTTCCTACCAATGAATAAACTACTGAATTAGGAGATTGGCTGCAGATTTCCATTGTCCTTGTCAGCAACTGAGAGTGAACACCACTGAAGGGAGCAATGCCTAACCACAAAGCTATTCCTGTTTGGCACCAAGAATGGAAATTAAGGAGGGCATGGAGTCTTTCAGTTTTTATGTTTCTTCCATATCACTGCTTGTCATCAAATTAAAAAACTTCCATTAATTGGAGTATGATGCATAAGTTCCACTGCTTTAACAATAATTAAAAAAAAAAAGAAAAAGAAAAATCACTTCCACTGATATTTTTGTTTCCAGAACAAATCACTTTACCTAGAACTTACTTCCAGGGAACTGGGAAATGATGAGGGAGTTGGTGAGCATCATGACATCTATCCCATTAAATATTATTATTGCAATCACTTTTTTTTTCAGACAAAGAAACAGAAGATCAAAGAAATGAAGTCACTTGCTAAAGTTACAAAAGTACTGTGTGCCAGAAAATAAAAAAAAATTCAGTGCAAGCAGTTTAACTCAAGAAAACACATGTTAAACCATCCAAATACTGTAACTCTCTTTATATTCACAGGTTGTGCTATTGAATCCCTTTAATGTATGTTTTAATGTAGTGTCATCTCGCCTTATGATGAGCATTTCTTCCAGAACTGTTGCATTTCCTACTTTCCAAATAGAGATCTGTATCTGGATACTCTGCCAGAACTGTCCTGTTCTTAGACCCAAATATAACTGCAGTGAACCTCCTCCTCGATGATCCATGTTAAGCTGAGTGCTGAGTATGGGATCATGCATTAAGAGTTCTCTGATTACTTCAATTTCTTGGCAGTTCACTGGAGCATGTTTTACAACCCTGTGTCCCTGAGAAATAGTATGAATTACATATAAAGTTCAATATGAATAGATCAATTAGTTTATATACTAATATGGCTTAAATGTTGTATTAGAGTTATGCAGAGCAATAGAAATAAGATATGTAGATAAATATATCTCTATCTATCAAGAGAGGGAGAGAGATTGATTTATTTTAAGGACTTGACTAACACGATAGTGGTAGTTAGCAAGTCAAGAATGAGTACATCAAGCAATAGGCTGGAAACTCTTCCAGGGTGAGTCCATATTAATGGGCTTGAGGCAGAATTCTTCTTTCTTGAGAAATCTCAGGGTTTTTTTTCCCGCCCTTTTAAGGCCTTCACTTGACTGGATGAGGCTCAACAATATTTAAAAAAATGCCACTGTGTTGGTTCAACTCTTGGTAACCCCTTGTGTTACAGAGTACAACCACTTAGTAGGGTTTTTTTTTTTTCGTGGCTGAAAATTTTAAGGAAGCAGATTACTAGGCCTTTCTTTCTGGTGGCACTAACTCACTTCCATTGAGTCGATTCAACTCATAGTGACCCCTCCTTGGGTTTCTGAGGCATTATCACTACTGAAGTAGATTATACAACTTTCCTTCTGAGGAGTGGTTGGTGGGTTTGAACCATCAGCCTTCTGGTTAGCAGTCAAGTGCCTTAGGCACTACTCCATCAGAGCTCCTTAAGTGGGATCAAACTTTCAGCCAACTAATAGGTTAGTTGTCAAGCACAAACCACTTGCACCACCCAGAGACCTTCCCACCCACATTATAGCAGGTAATTTGCTTCACTTAAGGTTAACTGATTTAAACATTCATCACATGTAAATACCTTTTAGAAGGTGTTTGATCAAACAACTGGGTACTATAGCTTAGCCATCATACATATGGTCCACATAGATGCTAACAGAAACCTCTGTTGAGTCACACTGATAGTAGTGTACCAGGTTACTCATTTGGTAGATGTAGATGAGTTGTCTTGACAGAACCAAGCATATTCTGCATCAGTAACCCAGATTAATTACAAGAAAGAGCATAACCAACTGCAGAACATGTGACTCTGACTATTATAACTGACAGTGTTGAAATTTCCTATGAAAGAATCTTAAAGTACATAAATTAAGTCAAATATATAATCATCTGAAGAGAAAATTGCTGGGTGATTCTCTTCATTATAGAATCACAAAACTCAAGAAGATCTAGTAGATTTGGAATTCAGGCCTGCCTTTTGCTTTTTACACTGCTTTTTCGTGAAATATCATATAGTGAATTACCAATGTCGAAGGAGCAAAAGAAGTGGATTTAACAAATCAAGAACTAATTATTTAGAGGTTTGTTGTTGTTCTTAAACTCTTCAGTGAGAAGTCCAAGAAGGTTAAGTAAAATAATTTGTACATAAATTTCCTATGTAGTGTTAAATAGTCTGCATCCATGTGTGTGTTTGATATGCATGCACATAGTGATAACAGGAAAATAAGTTGTCTTGACCTACCTATCGCCCCTCTAAACCATAAAGGAAACCCTGAACTAATCAATAATAGGTAAAAATTATTGTCTTACCCCTATCAGAAATCTGAACTTTCAGGATTACAGAGTGAATAATTTGTTTCAGATAACACCACTACTTAGTGGCAGAGTGAATATTTGAACCCATCTTATTTCTAAACCCCAAGTAATTAATATGTTATGATATTTCATTTTTCAGGGAACAACAATAAAGGAAATACCAGCTAGCTGAATGCAAGCCAATAAATAAAAGTTAATAGTTACTACAGCCTGAGATGCTGTATGTTAATTTGTCTTCAGTATATATTATCAAATTCCCAAAGAAAACCAAACATCTCTCCTAATCTTTCCTTCTCAAAGGAGAATTAAACATCAATTTTTCTTTCATAAGAATTTAAAAATATTTTTTTTCTTATGACAAAAATCAAAAGAAAGTTTAAGGTTTAACAAAGAGTTAAGATAATTTTAACAAACTTTTTAACTTTACCATTTACACATCCAGTGAAGGGATTCAGTGTAAAATGATACTGAGTCATTACTACCACATATTAGGAATCACTAGAAGCTATCTTACCTCATTCATAAAATGCATAAATGTGAAGATAATTGCATGATATCCCAAATAAGTCCCGAGTGACACTGAGTTTAACCCATTCTTACAAAATACAGCACATACAAAGTTTGATTAGGAAAAAAAGCCAAAGTTCAAACATGTGAGTGTTGTATGAAGGTAATATTTATGAACTTTCAAATATAATTCTATTTTCTGAAAACACCTAATGGCATTATGAAATTGTAATGTTTTCTTCAATTATAAAAATAGCTGAGCAGGCAGAAGTCAAGTTTTACATTTATTTGGTATGCTAACATATACTTTATGTAGAAAGAGCTAAAGGAGCTAATTTACCACTGCATATATTTTTCTTCATGTCCAAGGTATAGTTTGATTAAATCTTTTTTTGTCAATAAATTTGTCTGCTTTATCAAACATCTTATTTTTCATAGAGACTTAAATATATACCTTTGATATGAAAATAAAAACATTGGAGTTTCAAACTCATACTTGTTTTTAGTCACAAATCTAAATTTGAATTAGGCTTTCTGAAATACAAACCCATGGGTAATTTCACCATAATTCCCCACATAAAGATCAGTATAATTTTACTTGAAAATATTGTTAAAACAAAATATTCAAAAAATAATTTCAGAATATTTTCATAGAATAAACCTCTATATAAGAAGCATTGTTATTAAAGTGTAAATTTTATGTGGTGATTTGAATGCATTAAGAATGTTTATTGAAACACTGGCTGATGGTGATAGTTGAGAATGTACCCCATGTTTTTAAATACTTCTAAAATTACCACGCTTGAAGTTCATTAGAAAACAAGATTTTGAAAATTTCAGTCTATTAATCAAATTAGTTAAAACAGGTATTATGAGGTTTACTGCTGTGATAGTTGTGTGACAACTTGGCTAGACCACAATTCTGAGTGGTCTAAGCAGTTGTGACGTGATTATTCCCATGATGAGATCAGATGTGTATGTGCTGAGCAGCCAATCCATTGAAAGGGAGTTTCTATCGGGGTGGGCCTTTTTGCAATATATTATATATATGGAAATCCTGGGAAAAGGAGAAAATCTTCTGTGGATCTGGATCCTGTTGTGTTGCCTTGCCTACAACTGTCCATGGGTGAACAATCCACCATTTGTCATGGTGATATTGGATTTGTCATCTGCCGGAGTCAATAACTGATATACTACCTGCCAACCTTGAGTTCATCAGCCCCTGCAGCTGTGTGAGTTGGGAGAAGCCTCCAGTTTGACGAGAGATCTAGGAAATTGGAGCTTGCCTGCTTCCATAAGTGTGTGAGCCATTAAGACTGGGTAATCTACTTCTGTAGAGACACCACCTTAGAAAGCCAAGGAGGGATCACTATGAGTCAGAATCTACTCAACTGGAGTGAGTTTGGTTTTTGGTTTTATATATATAAACTTTACTGGTTTTACTTCTCTGAGAACCCAGCTTAATATACTTTGCACTAGGCGTGGTTCTAGAGAGACAAAATCATAAGGATGGGTTTCCTAATTTGGTTCTCATCGATTCTCTTTTGGTTCTCTAGTTTGATTAATCATAAAGTCACTAGTGACTCTGCTTCCTTTAGCAAAGAGGGTCCTGCTAATCCATGGCATGAGGTGTCAACATTAATGCACAATATAACATCACCAATAGAACAAGTACTTTTGAGAAGAGAGGCCCTGGGTGATCACATGATTGATTCTTTTCTGCAATTTTGTCAGCATGAGGAATATAATGAAGCTGGTTGTTTGGTCCTACTTATGCTAGACAAAGTGGTGAAAGAGTGAGATGAGTTCAGGGTTGCTGAGTCACAGCTCAAGCATCGCATAAAAGACCTCAATTTTCCAGGTTGTGCCCTGAAAGAAAGCCTTAATTCTTTCTGTTTTGACTTTTTATCTATCTATCTATCTATCTACCTATTTATTTAATTTCTATTGTTATTTGGGTGAAAGTTTACAGAGCAAATTCACTTTCCATACAGCAGATCACATACACTTTGTCTCATGACATTGACTGAAATTTCCCACAATGAAACAGCTCCCCTCCCACTTCCTCCCCATAGTTACCTCTTCCCTCGGTCCTTCCTTCCCATGTACTACTGCCCCCCGAGCTGTCTCCCTGTGCATACACAGTCCTTCTATTCTCCCATGATTATTCTTTCCAAGGAATGTATCTATCTGTGTAAATGTTCAGCTCATATACCTGTCTTTTGTTTGGCTGGAAGCCACAGGAGTGGATTCAATTCCAGACTTGAAGGGCACTGGGGGCCATAGCCTCAGCGATTCCATCAGGCTTTATCAGACTAGCAAAACTGGTGCTTTTTTTTTTAATGATTTTGAGTTTCATTCCACATTGTTCTCCCATTCTACCCAATATCTCCTACGTAGATCCCCCTCTGAGTGGTTGACAATGGGAGCCACGCATCATCTAGTCCTTCTGGTCTCATAGTCGTATAGTCTGAGAATTGCATGGTGTACCAGTCACTGGGACTAATTGTTTCTATCTGTCTTTAGTATCCACCATTCTTCTTTGTTCTGGATGAAGAAAGACCTATCATTGCATTTAGATGGCTGTTTGCAAGCTTTTAAGGTCCCAGTTGCTACTCACTAAAATAAGATGTCAAACAATGTTTTTGTGTAGTATGACATGCCAATTCAGCTTGATGTCCCCTGAGACCATGGTCTCGAGCCCATAGGTCCAACTACTCCCTCCCTCTAGGTTGCTGGCTTGGCCAAGAAGTGACTTGTCCCTTTTCAGTGCTGGTATGCACCTGGAAATTCTTGCAGAACATACCAATACACTTGTAGAGACATTGTCTGCCAACCTATACATGGTCATGGACACACTCCCCCTTGCATATACATACTTAATAGTTCAGCCTGTACACCCAGCTATCCATGTTTGCCTTCACTGACAATGCAGTACTGTATGTGAAAAGGGTTCATCTTTATTGTATGTACCTCCCATGCACCTCTCTCTGTCTTCCTCTTCCTCAATGCCACTGTGTTAATCACTCACATTTGGTACATTGCCCTTCTCTTCACCCAAATCAACACTTGTCTCTATCTATCTGTGGTGGTTAAGTTTGTGTGTCAACATGGCTAGGCCTAGTTGACTAGCTGAGCAGCTGTATGTAGTATTCCCCATGATGCGACTAATAATCAGTTCCATGGTGGAAGCTACTGAGAGCAGCTGAGTAGTTGCTTTGGGTGTGTGGTCTGCTTCCTGTATATAAGAAATAGCTTTGGGAATGGTCTCTAGCTTATGGTATGCTTGAACCCTGCATGTAGCCATGTCATTGTTCAGCAGCCTGCCATGCTCTGCCAACCTTGCAACTTTCAGTGGACTTGAATTAATGGCCTGTTGTGTGGTTTGGTAACATCAGGACTGTGCCATTTTATTTGTTGACCTTGGGCTTGTTAGCTTCAGCAGCCAGTAGCTGCCTGAGTGAAGAGATGCCTCTAGCTTCAGTGGGCCAGGAGCCAGAGGCAGAGTTGAAGCCCAAGGTTGAGGGGCTTCACACAGACCCTAGAGCTTGGCACCTTAAACTCAGATTTCTAACCTCCTTAACTGTAAGAGAATAAATTCCTGTTTGTTCAAGACATCCCATTTGTGGTACATTCTTGTCAGAGTGGCACTAGGTAACCAGAACACTATCTAACAGTGTTCCCTCCCCTTCCCTCCTCTCCCCTCCTCTCCTACCTCTGGAAACCAAAAAAAAAATTCCCTTCCATATATAAACCTTCCCTTGACTTTTTACAATAATAGGCTAACACAATATTTGTCCTTCTGTGATTGACTTATTTCACTCAGTGTAATGACACCTTATGCAGTGTAATATTCCACTGAGTGTATGTACCACATAAGCTTTGCTTATCTGAGGTTTTTTTTCCTTTCCATATAAAGTTAGTGACTGGTTTTTCCATATCTTTAAAGAATATTGATGGGATCTGGTTTTGGATTGCATCGAATGCATAGATTGCTTTTGGTAGAAATCACATTTTCACAATGTTCAATCTTCCTATCCACGAGCATACTGCATTCTACCATTTATGTAGATCTCTTATGGTTTCTTGAAGTAGTCTTTTATAGATTTCTTTGTACAGGTCTTTTGTGTCCCTTGTAAGATTTATTCCAAAATACTTGAGTTTTTTCATAGCTATTGTAAATGGTATTGATTTGTTTCTTCCTTTTTCAGCAATCTCTTTGCTGGTGTAAAAGGATCCAACTGATTTTTGGATGTTGATCTTGTATCCTGCCATGATGCTAAATCTCTCAATTCCAGTAGATTTTTGACCAAGTCTCTTGGGTTTTGTAGGTATAGTATCATATCATCAGCAAATAAGGATAATTTGACTTCTTCCTTACAAATTTGGATGTCTTTAATTTCCCTTTCTTGCCTTATTGCTCTGGCTAAGACTTTCAATACAATGTTGAATAGAAATGGTGATAAAGGGCATCCTTGTGTTGTTCCTGTTCACAAGGGGAATGGTTTCAGTCTTTCTCCATTGAGAATAATATTGGCTGTTGGTTTTCCATATAAGCCCTTTATGATGTGGAGGAATGTCCCTTCTATTCCTATTTTGCTGAGTGTTTCCATCAGGAATGGATATTGGATTTTATCAAAAACTTTTTCTGCATCGATTGATATGATCATGTGGTTCTTTTCCTTTGTTTTATTTATGTGGTGGATGACGTTGATTGTTTTTCTAATTTTGAACTATCCTTACACACCTAATATGAACCCCAGTTGGTCATAATGAATTATTTTTTGATATGTTGTTGGAGTCTATTGGCTAGGATTTTGTTAAAGATTTTTTTATTCTATATTCATGAGGGATATTGGTCTGTAGCTTTCCTTTTGAGTGATGTCTTTTCCTGGTTTTGGTATCAAGGTTATGCTTGTTTCATAAGATGAATTTGGGAGGATTCCATTCATTTGTGTGTTTTGGAATAGTTTGAGTGTGATTGGTGTCACTTCTTCTCTGAATATTTGATAGAATTGTCCAGTGAAACCATCTGGTCCAGGACTTTTTTGTGTTGGCAATTTTTATATGCCCTGTTCAATTTCTTCTTTTGTCATGGACCTGTTCAACGTTTCACCTCATTCTGTGTTAGTTTAGGTGTGTAGTATGTTTCTAGAAATGCTCAGCATTTCTCAAGTTGAAAGAAATGAGGAAAAATTTAAGTTTTGAGTTGCAATATTGAAAGATTCTATGGGCAAAATATTGAATGATGCAGGAAGCATCAAAAGAAGATGGAAGGAATACACAGAGTCACTGTACCAA
>NW_006921608.1:17849-30100 GCF_000298275.1 Orycteropus afer afer
AAGCCTCAATTTACAATATTGGAAGATTCTATGGGCAAAATATTGAATGATGCAGGAAGCATCAAAAGAAGATGGAAGGAATACACAGAGTCACTGTACCAAAAAGAACTGATCAATGTTCATCCATTTCCAGATATGGCATATGATCAAGGAACAATGGCATTGAAGGAAGAAGTCAAAGCTGCACTGAAGGAATTGGTGAAGAACAAGGCTCCAGGAATTGATGGAATACCCATTGAGATGTGTCAACAAATGGATGACACACTGGAGGCACTCACTCAGCTATGCCAAGAGATTTGGAAGAGAGCTACCTGGCCAAATGACTAGAAGAGATCCATATGTGTACCCATTCTAAAGAAAGATGATCCCACGGAAGGTGGAAATTATCAAACAATATTGTTAACATTGAGTGCAAGTAAAATCTTACTAAAGATAATTCAAGAATGGTTGCAGCAGTACATTGAAAGATAACTTCCAGAAATGCAAGCTGGATTCAGAAGAGGATGTGGAATGAGGGATATCGTTGCTGATGTCAGATGGATCTTGGCTCAAAGCAAAGAATACTAGAAAGATGTTTACTTGTGTTTTATCGATTATACAAAAGCATTTGATTGTGTGGATCATAACAAATTATGGATAGTGTTGAGAAGAGTAGGAATTCTAAGACACTTAATTTTACTCATGAGGAACCTAGACATTGAACAAAAGATAATTATTACAACAGAACAAGGGGGCACTGCATGGTTTAAAATCAAGAAGGGAGTGCATCAAGGTTGTATCCTTTCACCATACTTATTCAATCTGTGTTCTGAGCAAATAAGCCAAGAAGCTGCATTGTGTGAAGAGGAGTATGGCATCAGGATTAGAGGATTAACAACTCCAACTCATTAACAACCTGCTGATACACTGATAACACAACTTTGCTTGCTGAAAGTCAGACTGACTTGCAGCACTTACTGATGAAGATTGAAGAGTATAGTCTGCAGTATGGATTACACCTCAATAAAAGAAAAATCCTCACAAATAGACCAATAAATAGCATTATGTGGTAGTTCAGTTTCTGTGTCAACTTTGCTGGGCCTGATTGAATGGCTGGGCAGTTGGATGTAGTATTCCCCATGATGAGACTGGTAATCAACTCCATGGTGGAATCTACTGTGAGCAGCTCAGTAGCTGCCTTAGGCAATGTGGTCTGCTTCCTGTATATAAACAGAAACCTTGAGGAATGGTCTTTAGATTATGGCATGCTTGGACCCTGTATGTAGCTGTGCCATTGTTCAACAGCCTGCCATGCTCTGCCAACCTTGGGACTTTCAGTGGACTTGAATTAATGGCCTGCTGTGTGGTTTAATAACATCACGACTGTGCCTTTTTACTTGTCAACCTTGGGCTTCTCAGCCTCAGAAGCTAGCAGCTGTCAGAGTGAAGAAATGTCTCTCACTTCAGTGGGCTGGGAGCTGGAGGCAGAGCTGAAGCCCAAGGCTGATGGGTTTTCACCCAGCCCCTAGAGCCTGGCACTTTGAGCTTGGATTTTAAGCCTCCAAACTGTAAGAGAATAAACTCCTATTTGTTAAGGCCATCCCATTTGTGGTACATATTCCTGTCAGAGTGGCACTAGGTAACCACAACACATTATAATAAATGGATAAAAGATTGAAATTGTACAATCAACATCCATGGAAGCAGCGGTCACAATGTAGTGTGGATAACATATAGCACAGGCAAATCTGCTGCATAAGACCTCTTTCAAGCACTGAAAAGGAAAGATACCTCCTTGAAGACAAAGGTGTGCGTGACACAAGCCATGGCATTTTCAATCACCTCATATGAATGTGAGAGCTGGACAATGAATAAGGAAGACTGAAGAAGAGTTGATGCTTTTGAGTTGTGCTGTTGACGAAGAATGCTGAAAGTACCAGGACTAACAGATCTGTCCTAGAAGAAGTGCAGCCTGAATGCTCCTTGGAAGCAACAATGGCCAGACTTTGTTTCACCTACTTTGGTCCTATTGTAAGAAGTGGACCATTCCCTGGAGGAGGATACCATGCTTGTAAAGTGGAGATTCAATGAAAAAAGGGAAGGCCCTCAATGAGATGGATAGACACAGTGGCTGCAACAATGGGCTTAGGTAGAGAACTGATTGTGAGGCTAGCACAGGACTGGGCAGTGCTTAGTTCTGCTGTACACAGGGTCGCTTTGAGTCAGAGCCAAACTGATGGCACCTAACAACAGCAACAATTTTATAATTAAAGATAGTTATTTTAAAAGTTACAAGGAAAGAGTTATATGTGTTCACTACCCATTTTTTTTGTATTCCAATAGAACATTAAACAATTTAGCATATTCTTTAGAAATTTGTTTTATAGTTTTTTTTCTTCTATTTCCTTCAGTAAGCAATTTTTGATCACTAAAAATATGACCTTTCAAAAGAGCAATAGTGTGTGAAATAAAAATGTAACTACAACTAGAAGTAATATCTCTAAAGCCCAATTAGAGTTTTAAGAAACTATTCAGGCAAATCTAGAAAAGCTCATTAATATCATCCAACCTATTTGGAAAGAAGACAAAAGTGCTCTAAAATGTAATGACTACAGTTCTTCAGAAGCATCCATCTAGAAAAAGCTTAATATTCTTATATTTATGCTAACACAATTTTATGTTAAACATAATATCGTATAACTATATATATATATGTATATAACTATATATATGCATAAGTATGTTACATGCAAGTGTATATATTTTTCATTATAAATCAAAAACCAAACTCACTGCCGTTGAGTCACTTCTGACTCATGGCGACCCCACCTTGGGCTTCCGAGGTGGTATCTCTACAGAAGTATATTGTTAACCTTCCTTCCGAGGAGTGGCTGGAGGGTTTGAACCACCAGCCTTCTAGTTACCAATCAAATGCCTTAGGCACTACACCACCAGAGCTCTTATTTTTCATTACACACACACATACACACATATGTGTATATGTAACATGCTTAGAACACTGTTTTGATAATGTGGCATGGAAAATATAAAGCTATTGTTATATAAATAGTTCAAATTTGAGTCAATTTATAGGAAATATGAATTGGATTCTTTCCATTTATAAACAAAAATACAATTTCACTCCTTCTCTCAATTTTAATGATTTTCTTTGTTCATAAAAAGCAAAATCAAAGTTTGTGTTTGGTATTTAGTTTTCAGCTTTACCTCAGAGAGAAAGGAAACTTTTTAATCACTATTTTTTTCAGAAATAAAAATTTTAAATGGTTTAAATTAAAATAATAATAATAATAAAAGTTATACCTTAAAATTCAAATTAATTTCCTTGGAATAGGAGCACATCATTTTGGTGAATTAAAAAAATAATAATAAACCTGTTTTCAATTGGCTTTTTGCTTCTCAAACCTGTTCTACACACACTGGTAGAAAATGTACTATCTGTTGAGCGCTTGCCACTTCAAGTGTGGTTCATGGACCAGCATCAATGACATCAACCAATTTTTTTTTTTCTTTTTCTTTCCTTCTTTTTTCAGAAATGCAGAATCTGAGAAAGCTTTCCAAACATCACTGAGTCCAGATTTTTACAAAAGCCCCAGTTGATCAGTTTCCACAATGAAGTTTGAGAACCCTTGCTCAAGGCCACTAGTACTTGAACACAGCTCTATATTGGAGTCATCTTAGAAAATATTAATAATACTGATGCCTGAATCTCTTCCCAGTAGGTTCTGATTTAATTAATATGAGTGTGGCTTGACACTGGAGATGTAGAACCCTCCTTTGTTATTCCAACATAGTGTCAAGATGAGAAGTCACTTTCTAGTCTCTGTGTGAACTTTACCTCATGCAATTCTAAAAGTCATATTTCAATGATGACATTAATGCCTCCATTTTGTAACTGATAATGGAAAGTACGGAGAAGCTAACTCTTTCAGGCTTAAAGGTCATATGTTAGAGTTGATAGTCAAATAAGGAGCATCTTTTTTTTTTTTTTTTTATTTTAAAGTAATGCTGTCTCCAAATAATGGTCATAGATATGAAAGAATCTTAAAGCACAAAAATTAAGCCACATATATAATCATCTGAAGAGAAAATTGCTGGGTGATTCTCTTCATTATAGAATCACAAAACTCAAGAAGACCGAGTAGACTTAGAATTCAGGCCTGCCTTTTGCTTTTTACACTGCTTTTTCATGAAATATCATATAGCGAATTACCAATGTTGAAGGAGCAAAAGAAGTGGATTTAACAAATCAAGAACTAATTATTTAGAAGTTTGTTGTTGTTATGTGCCGTCGAGTAGGTCCCGACTCATAGCGACCCCTCCTTGGGTTTCCGAGGCAGTATAAGTTCAGAAGTAGGATTGCCCAACCTTCCTTCCAAGGAGTGGCTGGTGGGTTTATTTTCTCATATGTTTATATAGAAACTGACTTAAACCAAAAAGTATTCAAAATGGTAGATATATGTAAATTTGTAAAATTAATTTACCAAATTGATGAGTATTGAAAAAATAATTGAAAGTTTGTTTAGAATCTAAACTTGCAGGTTTTGAGCTTATATACCATGCTTTAAATTCAAAGTAATTGATTTATATGGAGGATATGCTCATTGATACATGCTTACAGAAACCATGAAAATTGGAGTTTAAAAAGTATTAATAGTCATACATTTCATTATAAAAGCAAAATGATAGCATAGAAATTGAACAAAAAAAATCTAAATAATAAACTCTTAAGGAATTTGTTGACAAAGTGTATTCATTAAGAAAAGAAAAATAAATCTCCTAACATAAATGAAGGAGCTCTGGTAGCATAGTGCCTAAGGCACTTGACTGCTAACCAGAAGTCTGGTGGTTCAAACCCACCAGCCACTCCTCAGAAGGAAGATGGGGCAATCCACTTCTGTAGTGATACTGCCTGGGAAACCCAGGGAGGGGTCGCTATGAGTCAGGTGTGACTCGAAGGCACATAACAAAAACAACAACAACATAAATGAACAGTGTTGGCTGGATATACTTCCTTTTCCTTTCTTTAAGCTTTTTAAGAACTGAATAAAAAATAAAGACTAATGAATCATCTGTGATTTTAAATTATTTTCAGCAGTAGTCTTTAAAAGACAGACTCATATGTATTGATACAATGTTAAAAAGGCAGTAACTATAATGTTGGCAGAGCATTGATACGATGCTAGATAGATGATAAATTTTATTTTACATAAAGCTTATAACAACTTCATTAGACAGGTATAATTTGTATTATATTTTATAAATGAGGAAAGTGGAGATTTAGATAAGCTCATTAATGACTGAAGAAAAGTTACAGCTATTAGATTGAACAGATATAAGTGGAATTGAGATAATTTTGGTCTGCATCTGTTTCCTTATTTGGCTTGAAATCTCAGGTTTTGTCAGTTACTCTTTGAGAACAAGTGATTTAGATTATGGGTCCACAAATTATGGGGGTCAAATTTATCCTATCATTAGTCTTTTGAAATAAAGTTTAATTGGAATACCTCAAACCAATTTGTTTCTGATTGTCTGTGGTTGCTATCAAGGTACAATGACGGTTGCTATCAAGCTACAATAGCACAATTGCATAGTGGCAATACAGAAAACAGAGAACTTGTGGACCATAAAGAAAAAAACATTTACTATATATCCTCTCAAGGACCTCTGGTGGTGTAGTGGGTAAGGTATTTGGATGGTAACCAGAGGTCAGTGGTTCAAACCCACAAGCTGCTCCTTGGGAGGAAGATGAGGCAATCAACATCCATAAAGATTTACAGCCTTGGAAACCCAATGAGTGTCGCTATGAGTCAGAATCTACTCAGTGGCAGCGAGGTTGGTTTTGGTGTTTTGTTTTGTTTTTTTTGTTGTTGTTGTTATGTGCCATGGAGTCGGACCCAACTCATAGCGACCTCTCCTTGGTTTTCAGAGGTGGTATCACTATGGAATTACATTGCCCGACTTTCCTTTTGAGGAGAAGCTAACAGTCAAGTTCCTGAGGCACTTGTTTTGAAATATAAGTTTTAGTATGTAGATAGTAATCAATGTACCTTGAAAACAAGATTTTCTAACATTTTTGGTATTGGATTAAAGAAATAAAACAGTTCTTATTGTAATTATATTTCTCCATGTTTTAAATAAAACTAATATGTTTGAATTTTCAAGGGAATGCCAAAGGTCTAACTTCAATAAACATATTTTTAGCTAAAAGAGCCCCCCCAGAGAAACTAGTTTGTAAATTCTGGGGTTTCAGACAGCACAATCTAGTAAGAATTGTGGTAGGTAATTATATATTTTAATTTCTCATTTCAATAAATATACTTTCTATTGTATATTTTATTTAAAGGATAAAATCAGACAAATTTATTCCAATTATTTTGTAATGTTTAAGACATTTTTTTTAAAAAAACAAGTAGTAATAGTTGAAAAGATAGGAAATGATTGATTTCTTATATTCATTTTAAATTGATCAGACATCTCCATCTATTTTTTTTTTTTTACCAAATTACATTTATTTTTGAAAACTTCAGCTCTTTTGGTAAAAACCTTTATTTTAAGAATTAGAACATATCAGGTTGATTCTGACATTTGGTCATCTCATGTCTGTAAAAATAGGTTTGTGCTCCATAGTGTTTTCAATTGCACAAACAGCTAAGTGCTACTAGATTACTAATCAGAAGGTTGGTGATTTGACCTGACTCAGAGGTCCCTGGAAGAGAGGCCCAGTGATGTGTTTCTGAAAGGTCACAGCCATGAAAACGCTATGAAGCACAGGT
This sequence comes from Orycteropus afer afer, assembly GCF_000298275.1. Classification (NCBI taxonomy): domain Eukaryota; kingdom Metazoa; phylum Chordata; class Mammalia; order Tubulidentata; family Orycteropodidae; genus Orycteropus; species Orycteropus afer. The sequence goes on from NW_006921608.1 coordinate 24,623, forward strand.
CTACTCTGTAGCATATGGGCTCTCTGTGATTAGAAATGACTCAGTGACAGCGGGTTATATCTAAACTCCTTTATCTGTGAACCTGACAAAGTAAACATGAAAAGGGGAAGACAAATGTAAAGAAACGAATACTGATTAAATAAATTAGTAATAGTCATTTACATGACAAAGTTTATCCCAATTTTATTTGGATTTGACATATACTGGCAACAACTTCAGTGACTTTAATATCTTGTCAGTCAGTTGCATTGTCCATCAGATGTTAAGGCTCTTCAAATTGAGTTAATGATTTCTAGTACTATGTTTCATACGTTCTTGAAAAAGCATACAAGCAGTGTGAACATATGTGCATTTATACACACACACACACACACACATGTATATATATACATGTATATATGTGTGTGTGTGTGTGTGTATATATACACACACACACACACACATACATATGTATAGGAGCTCTGGTAGTGTAGTGCCTAAGGCACTTGACTGCTAACCAGAAGACTGTTGGTCCAAACCCACCAGCCACTCCTTGGAAAGAAGGTTGGGCAATCTACTTCCATAGTGGTATCACCTCAGAAACCCAAGGAGGGGTCACAACAACATACATATGTATACATATGTATATATCAGGTATCAGGAAATATTTCTTCATTATGGTAAAAAAATAAACATCTTAAAAATCTTACTATCACTATATTTATATATAAAGGCTCAAAATTATTTATAAAACATCAATTACATGTGTTTTATTACCTTATAAATTCCCATCCTATAATCTTGAGAGAAAAATAAAAACCATACTATTAATAATCTTTAGTAGAAGAGGAAAAAACTTTTAATTTGAAAGGAAAAAGACTTTTTTTTTTTTCCTTTCAAATTAAAATACCAGATACCTTCCTTTGTGTATTTAATTGGACCTTCTTATTTTCTGACTTTGGTGTAGTGCCATGACACATGCTAGTCAAAAACAAAGAAATAAATAATAATAATAAAGGAATATAGGATAAGAGAAATGCATGGGAAAGTATATTCTGTTGAGAAATATGGTGAAGTGAAAGCAAAGTAACCCTGTGTAGCCTGTGCAAGTCAAGAGCAATTGAACAGAGTTGGCATCAAGAGAAAAAAAAAGTGTGTGTTATTCAATTTCCCAAAGATGTGGTATTGACTGCTGAGTTCAGTCCATATCTGTTCTCGGGAACATGGCAATAACCTGAGTGGTTGTGAAAACAGCTTTTCATTAGTCAGGTTATTCCACAATAGCAAGGGTATTTTTACCTGGGATTTGCAGTGAGAAAGAAATAGTTTGAAAAACACAGACTTAGTTATACCAATAACTTATAGTTATACCAATACATTTTTTTTCACCAACAAAACAATTGAGGAAAGAATAAAAGTATTTTATGATTATAAAACTCATTGCATTCACAATTTCACTTTGTGCATGAATTTTAAAAAGAACTCAACTTTGATAGTGGCAAGAAATTCTGCAAGCATATACTAATATCTGATGTCATTAAGAATAAATATTTATAGAGTTCTGGTAAGATGGCAGAATAGGCGGACAAACTACAGAGACTCTCTTCAACAAAGAGGAGGGGAACCAATTAACAATTAATAAAGAAGAGAATCCTGAAGCCCCCAGCTTTGAAAGGAAGGATACAGAAGTGTACTACTGGTAGAAGAACCTACACTCCAACTAGTATAAGAACCTGCATGAAAACACCAAAAAAGGAGCTGTGGTCTGTCAGTGATCCTGATGGCATGGACATCTTGCATATTGCCAAGTGGTGTTTGGACCTAAGAATTAACCTGAAAAAACACACAGGAGCAATCACCAAAAAAAAAGAAAAAAACTCTACAATATCTGGGGAGGGGGCAGTAAAACAAAAGAGGTACAGAGTAAGAAAATAATTCATAAAAAGATAGGAAAAATGCAAAATAAAAAACAAGGAATGTGGTTAACCATGAGAAAGAAAAAAAAAATGGGTACTAAAAGTAGGCAAGAAAGAAAAAACTGAAAACTAAAACCTGGAATGGGAAGAATGAAGAATAATAATAAAAAGAAAAAAATAAAGAATAAGAATAAAATTTTAAAAGAGACAAATACAAACAAAATGACAAAAGAAAAAAAAAAATCTGTGCTGGGCAGGCAGGGCAGGGCCCCCAGACTCTGTTGGAGCACTCAGACTGGGATGGAATTCTTTCCGGCCTGAAGGTGTGTGGGAGTGAGGGATGGCCCTACCTCCAAGACGGTGTGGGGTGTAAATGTAAAAAAAGGAATATCACACCCTTCCAGTTGTTTGTGTCTGGAATGTCTTTGTCATCCCCTGAAAGTGGAGCCTATTCTTAGGTCCCTGGAATCTTATTGCCCCCTCCCCAGATATTGTAGAGTTTTTTTTTTTTTTTTTTTTTTTGGTGATCGCTCCTGTTTGTTTTTTCAGTGTGCTTTGGTTGGCTTGCTTTTATGTTTTTGGTGGGTTTTCAATTATTGTTTTTGTCTAACTAGTGGGAAACAGCAGCTGTGCCCATATGATGCAAATATACCTCCTCCTACAGGAGCACTTAATGAATGAGGGTCACCACTTCTTCTCCAGCAATTGGCCAAAGATAGACTACCACCAAGAAAAGCCTAACTCACTTTTAACTGCTCTTCACATGCAGGTAAGAGAGATCTAAATACAACAATGCCTCCAAGTCTTGGAGACAACAGACCATCATAGTCCTAACAAAAACGCAAGATAAAGTGGTAGAAACAAGGAAGGGGGAAACAATCCCTGTACACATCCCTGAAGAAGGAAGTATTCTATATTCCCTGATAAGGAATTCAAAAGAATTATACTTAGGTATCCTTGGAAGGAAGGTTGGGCAATCTACTTCCGTAGTGATACCGCCTTGGAAACCCAAGGAGGGATCATTATGAGTCGGACCAACTCGATGGCGCATAACAACATCAACAACAATCTTCAAAGGATTGAGAGACAGACAGAGGAAAACACTGACAAAATTAAGGAAAACAGACAAAACCCTAGAACAATTTTGGAAGAAAATACAAGAAAAAAAATGAACAAACAAATGAAACATTAGAACTTATTCTAAATATACAGATAGAAATCCAAAAGATTAATACTAAATTGTCAGAAATAGATAACACATTGAAAGGATAAAGGAGTAGAATGGAATCTATGGAAGATAGAATTAAAGAGATTGAAGACAAATAGCTGAATGCTTCTTTGAAAAGGGTTCAACCACAAAAAAAGGTCAAAACAAAGTTAAGAAAGTTGAAGGTCCATGTGGGATAGCATCAAAAGGAATAACCTACATGTAATTGGAATTCCAGAACATGAAGAGAAAAAGAAAACCACTGAGAAAATTGCCCAAGATCTGTTAGAAGATAACTTCCCTGATATGATGAAAGATGAGAATATATCCATTCAAGAAGTCCAATGAACCCCAAACAAGATAGACCCCAAAAGAAAATCACCGAGACATATCTTCATCAAACTCATAAAAAGCAAAAACAAAAAAAGAATCCTGAAAGCAGCACAGGAAAAATGAAAAATTACCTACAAAGGGCATCCAATAAGAATAATTTCTGATTTTTCATCAGAAACCATGCAAGCAAGAAGGCAAGGGGATGGTATATATAAAACCCTGAGAGAGAAAAATTTCCAGTCAAGAATTATGTTGTTGTTGTTGTTGTTGTGCATCATAGAATTGGACCCAACTCATAGCAACCCTTCCTCCAGTTTCTGAGGCAGTATCACTATGGAAGTAGATTGCCTAACCTTCCTTCTGAGGAGTGGCTGGTGGGTTTGAACCACAAGCCTTCTGTTTAGCAGACAAGTGCCTTAGGTACTATGCTACCAGAGCTCCTGCCAAGAATTATATACCCTGCAAAAATGTCCCTCAAATATAATGGTAAAATTAGGAGACTTCAGTATAAGCAGAAATTAAGGGAGTTTGTTAAAATCAAATCAGCCTTACAAGAGATACTAAAGGGAGTGCTTTGAACAGAGAACTAATAATAGCAAACAACAACTGACTATAAATACATAAGATGACATAACCCAGAAACCAACACAGCTATGGAACTATCCAAAGTGAAATAAGCTTACAAGATTGTAAACAGAGAAGCAGAGATATCAATTGGTAAATGAGGACAACTCCAAACCAAAAAGTGGGAATAAACTATGTAGTAACAGAACTTCTAAATGTGAGGAAATCAAGAGAGTTTCAAAATAAAATGGAGTGTTCTAAACTTGGGGAGAAACTTGTAAATCACAAGGTAGCACCAAAGAAAATAATAAACCTTCCCATCACAATAAAACACAGGACAAACACAAATATTTAGCAAATATGAAAACAACAGCAACAAAGGAAATGATAACATGATTCATAAACAAAATGAGCTCAGCACTGAAAATTATATGGAACAAAGAAACCAAGAACACCATGACAAAACACACAATAAAGTGATACAACCAAATTCATACTTTTTGAGAATTGTGCTGAATGATAATGGATTAAATGCACCACTCAAGAGATGGAGAGTTGCAGACTGGATAACAAAACATAACCCATCAATATGCTGCCTACAAGAGACACACCATAGAGACAAAGACAAAAATAGACTAAAAATTAAAGATTGGAAAAAGATATATCAAGAAAATGGCAACCATAAAAGAGCAGGAGTGGCAATATTAATTTCTGATCAAATTGAGTTTAAGACAAAAACCACCACGCGAGACAAGGAAGGACAGTATATAATGACTAAAGATCAATACAAGAAGATATAATCATAATAAATATATATGGACCCAATGAAAGAGCCCAAAACTAATAGATCAGACTTTAACAGAATTGAAAAGATAAATAGATGACTCCACAGTCATAGTAGGAGACTTTAATACATAACTTCCAATGAAGGACAGAACAATTGGAAAGAAATCCAACAATGATGCAGAAGAACTAAACAATATAATCCAGAAGCTTGAACTTGTAGACATCTACAGAGTATTTTACCCAACAATAGCACAATATGCATTCTTTTCCAGTGCACATGGAACATTCTCCATGATATACCATGTTAGGCCATAAAGCAAGCCTTAATAAATTTAAAAACATTGAAATACTGCAAAACAACCTCCCAGATCACAATGCTATCAAATTAGAAATCAATAGAAGAAAGATCAATGGAAAAAGAGCAAACACATGGGAATTGAACAATACCCTCTTCAAAAATTACTGGTATAGAAGAAATGAAATTAAGAATTCCTTGAATCAAATGAAAATGAAAACAACATAAAAAACTCTTTGGGACACAGAAAAAGCAGTGATCACAGGCCAATTTATAACAATAAATGTACATGTCAAAAAAGAAGAGAGAGTCAAAATGAACACTTTAAACCAACATCTCTAACAATTGGAAAAAGAACAGCAAGAAAAGCCAACAGTCACCAGAAAGAAGAAAATAAT
>NW_006921608.1:30907-34601 GCF_000298275.1 Orycteropus afer afer
ATGCAGAAAAGGCATTTGATAGAATCCAACACTCATTCCTGATCAAAACTCTCAGCAAAATAATAATATAAGGGACGTTCCTCAACATAGTGAAGGGCATATGTGCAAAACCAACAGGCAACATTATGCTCAGTGGACAGTGACTGAAACCATTCCCCTTGTGAATAGAACCAGACAAGAATGCCCTCTCTCACCACTTTTATTCAACATTGTACTGGAAGCCCTAGCCAGGGCAATAAGGAAAGAAAGGGAAATCAAAAGCATCTAAATTTGTAAGGAAGAATTCAAACTATCCCTATTTGGTTATGATATGATCCTATACCTAGAAAACCAAAAAGACTCAGTAAAAAATCTACTGGAACTAACTGAGAGATTTAGCATAGTAGCAGGATACAAGATCAACATCCAAAAATCAGTTGGATTCCTCTACAATAGCAAAGAGATTGCTGAAAAAGAAAGAAGGAAATCAATACCATTTACAATAGCTGCCAAAAACTAAAATACTTGGAAATTAATCTTACAAGAGCTACAAAAGACCTGCACACAAATCTTACAAAACACTACTTCAAGACACCATAAGAGAGCTACATAAATGGAAGAACATACCATGCTCATGGATAGAAAGATTGAACATTGTGAAAATGTCAATTCTACCCAAAGCAGTCTATACATTCAATCCAATCCCAATCCAGATATCATTAACATTCTTTAAGGATATGGAAAAAAACAATCATTGCCTTTATATGGAAAGGAAAGAGACATCAGAAACGCAAAGTGTTTTTGAAAAAGAAGACCTAAGTAGGAGGTCTCTCACTCCCGGATCTTAAAACCTACTATAGAGACACGGTATTCAAAACTGCCTGGTACTGGTACAACAGACACAGGCCAATGAAATAGAATTGAGAACCCAGAAATAGATCCATCGACCTATGGTCAGCTGATCTTTGACAAAGGGAGGAAATCCATTAAATGGGGAAGAGATTGTCTGTTTAACAAATGGTGCTGGGAAAACTGGATATCCATTTGCAGAAAAATGAAATAAGATCTGTACCTCACACCATACACAAAAACTAACTCCAGATGGGTCAAAAACTTAACTATGAAACCTAATACTATAAAGTTCCTCATGGAAAAACTAGGGGCAAATTTAGGGGCCCGAATATATTGCATAGATAGACTATCAAGCATAACCCAAAATGCACAAACAGCAGAAGAGAAACTAGATGAATGGGTCCTTCTAAAAGGTAATTTTTTATTTGATTCCAAAGACTTTTCCAAAAGAGTCAAAAGAGAACATACAGATTAGGAAAATATATTTGACAGTAACATATAGGAAAAGGAGCTTATCTTCAAAATTTATAGAAAAGTCCAACAGTTCCACAACAAAAAGACCAATAAACCAATTAAAAACTGGGCAGAAGACATGAATAAACACTTCACCAAAGAGGATATTCAGGTGGCTAACAAACATATGAAGAAATTTTCATGATCATTAGCCATTAGAGAGATACATATCAAAACAACAATGAGATACCATCTTGCCCCAGCACTAGTAACAAATATCAACAAGACAGAAAATAACAAATGTTGAGGAGGATGTGGAAAGATTGTGACTCTCATACATTGCTAGTGGGACTGTAAAATGGTACAACCACTGTGGAAAACAGGGTGGAGATTCCTTAAAAAGTTGGAATTAGAAATGCCATTTGACCCAGCAATTCCATTACCAGGTATATATCTTAAAGAAGTGGGAGCCAGGACAAGGACAGATACATGCACGCCCGTGTTCATCACAGCATTATTTACAATAGCCAAAAGATGGAAACAAACTAGGTGTCCATCAACTGAAAAATGAATAACAAAACTATGGTACATATGCAAAATGGAATACTATGTAACCCTAAAGAATAACATAGAATCTGTAAAACACTGCATAACATGGATGAACTTGGAGGACATTATGCTGAGTGAAATAAATCATAGAAAGACAAGTATTGTATTATTCTGTTGTTATAAAAAGTCAAGTAAAGGTTTATATATGGAAGGAAATTTTCTTTATTGGTTACCAGAGTTAGGAACGGAAGAGAAGGAACACTATTAGATAGGTAGAGACAAGAATCGATTTGGGTGAAAAGAAGGGCAGTGTACCAAATGTGAGTGATAAACACAGTGCCATTGAGGGAGAGGAAGGCATAGAGAGATGCATGGGAGTTACAGACAACAAAGATGAACCCTTTTGCCATTTCTTCACTGCGTTGTCAGTGAACGCAAACTTTGATATACAGGTGGATAGATAGGTGGACAGGCTGAAGTATTAGGTATATCTGTGCAAGGGGGAGTGTTCCCAAGACCATGTATAGGGTTGGCAGACAATGTTTCTTCAAATGTACTGGTATGTTCTGTAGAAATTCCCAGGTATATAATAGAGCTGACAAGGGACAAAGTAGTAGTCACCTCTTGGACACAGCCAGCTACCCAGAGGGAACAAAGAGTTGGATTTGTAGGTGCAGGACCATAGTTGCAGGGGACATCAAGCTCAATTGGCATAATATATTACACAAAAACATGGTTCCATGTCCTACTTTGGTCAGTAGTGACTGGGATCTTAAAAGCTTGCAAGTGGCCATCTAGATGCAATGATGGGTCTCTCCTCATCCAGAGCAAAGAAGAATGAAGAAAACCAAAGACATATGGAAACAATTAGTCCAAGTGACTGGTAAACCATGCAATTCTCAACCTATATCACTATGAGACCAGAAGAACTAGATGGTTCTAGTTCAACTGGCTACCACTGTCAATCGCTTGGAGGGGGATCTACATAGGAGATCCCGGATAGTGTGGGAAAACAATGAGGAAAAAAACTCAAAATCATTTAAAAAAAAAGAGGGGAGGAGGGGGACTAGGTTTGCTGGTCTGAGAGACCATGATCGAACCACTGAGACTATGGCCCCTAGCTACTTTTCAGGTCTGGAATTGAACCCACTCCAGTGGGTTCAAGCAAAGTAAAAGACAGGCATATGAGTTGAACTCTCTCCCAGATGCCCTGGCTTTTTCACTTTTTCTGCCTCTTGGGAGTTGGGGCCTGGGACGCTCCCATAACCTGGATCCCTCTGCTTCTTGCTCCCTCTCTCCTGGACACCCTGGAGAGCAAGCGGCAGAGGGATCCAGGTAAGGGGAGTGACCCAGGCCCCAACCCTCAAGAGGCAGGAAAAGCAGAATGGAAAGGAAAGAAAAGCCAGGGCATCCAAGACAGAGCAAGCAAGAGGTAGGGATCCAGGTAAGGAGAGGGTGGAGAGGTTTTGAACAGCTAAGGGAGACAAACTTGTCTGTTGGTTTGTTGTACTGTTGTGGTGTGTTGCTGTGAGACTTGAGGCTGTGCCACCAGTATTTCAAATGCCAGCAGGGTTGCCCATGGGGCACAGGTTTTGGCATGGCTTGCAGACTGAGACAGACTAGGAATAAAGAAGAGGCCATCCACTTCTCAAAGAATTAGCCAGGGAAATCGTTGTGAATAGCAGAGAAACACTGTCTGTTACAATACCAGGCAACTAAATGAATAGCCAGGAAACACTGTCTGATACAATGTAGGAGGATGAGCCATTTAGGTCAGAAGGCTTTCAAAATATGACAGGGGAAGAGTGGCATCATCAGAGTAGAACCAACCTTAATGATATGGATAAAGTAAACCTTTCAA
>NW_006921608.1:37071-42781 GCF_000298275.1 Orycteropus afer afer
CAAACGTTTCTGAATTATCTTCAGTAAGATCTTACTTGCATGTGATATTAATGATATTGTTCTATAATTTCTACATTCTGTGGGATCACATATCTTCTGATAACATGACCAAAGAAGGTGAGAATCATTAACAACCTGTAATATGCTGAAAACCCAATTTTGCTTGCTGAAAGTGAGGATGACTTGAAGCATTTACTGATGAGGATTGAAGAATACAGTCTGCAGTATGGATTACACTTCAATATAAAAAAAAAAAGAAAAGAAAATCCTCACAATTGGACCTATAAGGAGCATCACAATAAATAGAGAAAAGATTGAAGTTGTCAAAGACTTCAAATTGTTTGATTCTACAGTCAATGTCAATGGAAGCATCAGTCAGAACATTAGTAGACATAGAGCACTGGGCAAGTTGGCTACAAAAGACATCTTTGAAGTTCTGAGGAGCAAAGATGTCTACTGAGGACTAGGGTGTGCTTGACACAAGCGGTGATATTTTTAATCGTCTCATATGCATGTGAGAACTGGACAATGGATAAGGAAGATCGAAGAAGAATTGATGTCTTTGACTTGTGATGTTGGTGAAGAATGTTGAAAGTACCATGGACTGATAAAAGAACTAACAACTCTGTCCTGGAGGAAGTGCAGCCAGAAAGTTCCTTGAAAGCAAAAATGGCCAGACTTTGTCTCACCTTCTTTGGTCATGTTATCAGAAGGGACCATTCTCTGTGAAGGATGTAATGGTTGGTAAGGTGGTGGATTGCTAAAACAAGGGAAGGCCTTCAGCAAGATGGATTGACACAGTGGCTGGGGAGAGAGTATCACGTGTAGCAGGGATCATGGAGCTAGTGGGGGACAGGGCAGTGTTTCATTCTGCTGTGCATAGGGTTGCTATGAGTTGAAGACAACTCCTGTGCACCTAATAACAACAGGAACAACATGAGCGGAACATTTACATTAGGTAGACATACTCCTTGCAGAGCTCAATTAATCATAGGAGAATAGAAGGGCTATGTATGCACAGGGAGACAGCTCAGGGGACAGGAGTGCATGGGAGGGAAGGACACAGGGAAGAGGTAAGTATGGGGAGGAAGGGGGAGGGAAACTGTTGCATTGTGGTAAATTGTAGTCAATGTCATGAGACAAAATGTATGTGAGCTGCTATATGGAAGGTGAAGTTGCTCTGTAAACTTCCACCCAAATCACAATAAAAATTCAAAAAAAGAAGAAATACCTACAATGTAAGTTATTTTCCCTTTGAATATCAGTTTATTTATTCCTATTTTCCTAAACTTTATGGATCTATGGATTAAATATCAAAAGGTCTTTTAGTCTAATTTGGTCCAAGCCCAAAAGAGAATAAATAATTTTTTTTATTTATCTGTTGACTACAGAAATAAAATATGAAGTGTGAGATCTCTGGAAGACATACTATGCTTTGTTGTTAGGTGGACTCCTGTCAATTTTGGCCCACAAAAGCTTTATATACAACAGAACGAAACCGAGCCTGGTCCTGTGCCAACCTCACAATCAAACTACAGTTGAGCCCATTTCTGCAGCCACTGTGTCAATCTATCTCTTGAGAGTCTTCCTCTTCTTCACTGGGCCTCTACTTTACCAAGCATAATTTCCTTCCCCTTATGGCATGCTCAAAGGACATGAGGTGAAGTTTTACTATTCTTGCTTCTCAGGAGCATTCTGTCTTTACATCTACTGAGACAGATTTGTTCATTCTTCTGGAAGTCCATGGTATATTCAATATTCTTCACCAACATCATAATTCAAATGCATCATTCTTTTTGGTCTTTCTCAGTCATTGTCCAGCTTCCACATGCATCAGAGATAATTGAAAATATCATGGCTTACATCAGGCACACCTTAGTCCTCAAAGTGACATCTTCACTCTGTAATACTTTAAAGAAATCCTTTACAGCATATTTGCCCAATGGAATATGCCATTTTATGTTTTGATGGCTGCATCCCTGGGCATTGATTGAGGATCCAAGTAAAATGAAATCCTTGAAAATTTCTATATTTTTTTCAATTTATCATGATATTGCTTATTGATCTACTTGCACTGATTTTTGTTTTCTTTATATTGAGATGTATTCTGTACCAAACACTACAGTCTTTAATCTTCATCAGTAAGTGTTTCAAGTCCTCTTCAGTTTTAGCAAGCAAGCTAGTGTCATCTGCATGTGACAGGTAGTTAATAATTCTTTTTTCAATATTGATGCTGCATTCTTCTTCATATGGTCCAGATTCTCAGATTATTTGCTCAACATATGGGAATGAATAAATTTGGTGAAAGAATACAATCCTTATGCACATCTTTTCATTTTAAGTCATGCAGTATCCCCTAGTTCTGTTAGAATCAGTGCCCTTGGTCTATGTACATGTTCCTCATGAGCAAAAGAAGTGTTCTAGAGTTCCCATTCTTTGCAATGTCACCCATAATGTTTTATGATCCACAGAGTTCAGTGCCTTTGTCTAGTCAATAAAACAGGTAAATATCTTTCTGGTATTTTCTCCTTTCAACCAAAGTCCATCTGATGTCTGCAGTAATGTCCCTCATTCTGCATCCTCTTCCAAATCTCACTTGAATTTCAGGCAGTTCCCTGTCAATTTACTGCTGCAACAGTTTTTGAATCATCTTTAACAAAGGCCAATATGTTCAAAATGCACAAACACATATTAAAAATCGTATGATAATTAGATCATTATCTTTATCAACATTTCAGCAAATGTGCTTTCTAAGTACTGATTATATAATCATTGTTTAAGCAAAAGATAGTAATTTTATAGTTTATTATTGCAGCAGTGTTTAAAATGAAGAGCTGATTCAGTGTGTGTGTAGACGGATAATTAAAGTTTGTGGTATATTCCGATACTGCTTTCCAAATTAACCCCACTTCACTTTTGGGTACATTTATTTCTAATTTTGTTTCACATTTATTGCCACTACTTTATATATTGAGAAGTCTTAATTGTAATTTATTCAACAAAGAAGTAGAAAAATATTTAGTTGAATCATTTTGAGTTGAAGTGTATATAATATTCAAGGTTTTATAGACAAGCTCTTCTCTAACGCTACAGAAATCAAAAGGCAAAACTATGTATTTAGAATCTATAGTTAGTGATTTCTCCAAAATATTCCATAGATTCACTGATATCTGAATTGTCACTGTAGATTGTATTCTTTTCAATTACATATGCATATCAATCACTTAATGAATCAATGCTAATTGTCCAGAATCAGCAATGTCTGAACTTAAATTCAACTAGGAGTAATATTCTGTCCTAGATAAAGGGTTTTTTTTTTTTTACAATTTAATTCTATTGTGGTTGTTGAGAATACACACTAACTCGACAGTTTCTGCATGTACAATCCAGTGACGCTGAGAACGTTCTCTGAGTTGTACTATCTTTCTCATCCTCCTTTTCTGTGCAGTTCCTCCTCAATTAATATAAAATTGCTGCCCCTTGAGGAACCTTTCTAAACATTCCAGTTGCTGCTGCCATATAGATAGATTTTAAAAGGACACAACACTTAAGGCAGACATTCTGTACTCATAAAGCTAAACAATTGTTTGTCTTTAAGACTTTAGGGGATAGATTTGGTTTGCGGTTTAAAGATTATCTCAGAGCAATGCTTTCAGGGTTTCATCCAGTCTCTAAAGATCTAGAAAATCCAGATTCCATGAGAATTAAAATTCTGTTCTGCATTTTCCCTCTTTTAATCAGTATTTTTCTATAGATTCTTTGATCACAACGTTTAGTAATGGCAGTCAAGGCACCATCCAGTTCATTTGGTCTCATAGCAAAGGAAGCAATTAACCACACATTCCATTTCCTCCTTCTATACTTGACTCTTCTTCTTCCTCTTGTGTTCCAGGAGAATAGAGACCAATTGGTGTACCTTGAATGGCCACTTGAAGGCTATTAAGACACTTCATACCTAAAAAACAAACAAACAAAAATACTGCCATTGAGTCAATTCTGACTCATGGTGACCCATATTGGATTTCCAAGGCAGTAAATCTTTATGGAAATACATTGCCCCATGTTCCTTCCATAAAGCAGCTGTTGTTTTTGAACTGCTAACCTAATGTCACACTACAAAACAAGCTAAGAGGTAGAACCGAAGCACTAAACATGCTATTTGACCATGTAACTAACTGGATGTCTCACTAAGCCAAGTCACTAAACCTCAAAATCAAGGAATCAAGGTGTCTGATTGTATATAAGTAAGCTCAGAACCTCTTTATTTTTTTTTTCCTTTTGTCATTATTGTAAGTATATCTATCATACAACTTTTGCCAATTCAACATTTTATAGACAACTTATTGACAGCAATTACATTCATCTGCCCTACAAGCCATGTGTGCAGTGTAGAACTGTTTTAGCATTTTCAAGGCTGTGTTATTGCAGAAACAGAATGCCAGGCTTGTCTTTTGAGGCACCTTGGGTGAATTTGACCCACCAACATTTTGCACAGTAGTCCGAGGGGATGAATAATGTCCTATTGTAATCAAAGTGTGTCACCAGCCAATAGACCCTCTATAACGTAGACTCAATCAACAAGTTCAAAATACCATGTGCCTTCTTCTCTAAGTTAGAAAAGTTAGTCATCTAACACTGAAGCAACCTGTTCAACCAAAAATAGTCCTCTTTAAACTGCCACCACCTCTTGTCTGCCAGTTGGTTGTACTGTGGTGGCTTGTGTGTTGCTGTGATGCTGGAAGCTATGCCACCAAGAAGTCAAATGCCAACAGGGTCACCCATGGAGGATGGGTTTAAGTGTAGCTTCCAGACTATACCAGATTAGAAAGAGAGAAGAGGCTAATTTCTGAAAAATTAAGCACTGAAAACCTTATGAATAGCAGTGAAACATTGTCTGATACACTGCTCCTCAGGTTGTAAGGCACTCAAAATACAATAGGAGAGGAGCTGAATCCTCAAAGTAGAGATGATCTTAATGACAGAAATGGCGACTTTCACTTGCTGATATGTGGCATGACTTAAAGTGAGAAGAAAGAGCTGCAAACATCCACTAATAATCAGAATGTGGACAGTAGGAAGTATGAATCTAGAAAAATTGGAAATTGTAAAACCTGACACGGAATGCATACATATTGATATCCTAGGCATTAGCGAGCTGAAATGGACTGGTATTGGCCATTTTGAATTAGACAGTCATATGATCTACTATGCCTGGAAAGACAAATAGAAGACAAATGGCATCAGATTCATCTTCAAAAAGAATATTTCAAAATCTGTTCTGAAGTACAATGTTATCACTGATAGGATAATATCCTTATGCCTACAAAGAAGATCAGTTAATACCACTATTATTCAAAGTTATACAGCAATTATAAAGCCAAAGATAAAGAAATTGAAGATTTTACCAACTTCTGCAGTCTGAAATCGACCAAACATGCAATCACAATGCATATAATTAATGGTAATTGGAATAGGAAAGTTGGAAACAGAAAATAAGCATTGATAGTTAGAAAATATGGCTTCATAATAGAAATGATGCCTGAGGTCACATGATAGAATTTAGCAAGACCAGCAACTTATTCATTGCAAATACCTTTTTTTTTTTTTGTAACAACATTAATGGTAATTGGAATAGGAAAGTTGGAAACAGAAAATAAGCATTGATAGTTAGAAAATATGGCTTCATAATAGAAATGATGCCTGAGGTCAC
>NW_006921608.1:42881-53175 GCF_000298275.1 Orycteropus afer afer
TTTTTTTTTTTTTGTAACAACATAAATGGTAACTATATACATGGACCTTGCTATATGGAATACAAATGGATGAAATCAACTACATCTTTGGAAACAGGTAAAAGAGAAACTCAATATCATCAGTCAGAACAATTCCAGGGGCCAAATATAGGACAGACCATCAATTGTCCATATGCAAGTTGAAGCTGAAGTTGAAGAAAATTAAAATAAGTCCATGAGAGCCAAAGTCCAACCTTAAGTATAACCCTACTGAATTTAAAGACAATTTGAAGAATAGATTTGACTGAATGAACACCAATGACCAAAGACCAAGCACAATGTGGGATGATATCAAGAACTTCATACATGGAGAAGTAAAAGGAGATTTAAAAGACAGAAAAGGAAGAAAAGACCAAAATGGATGTCAGAAGAGACTCCGAAACTTGTTCTTGAACAGAAAGTAGCTAAAGAGAATGAAAGAAATGGTGAGGTAAAAGAGCTGATTTCAAAGGGCAACTCAAGAAGACAATGTAAGGAATTATAATGAAATGTGCAAACACCTGGAGTTAGAAAGTCAAATTCAACACTTGACATTTCTCAAGATTAAAGAACTGAAGAAAAAAATCAAGGCTTGAGTTGCAATATTGAAGGGTTCTATTGGCAAAATATTGAACAATGCAAGAAGCATCAAAGATGCAAGGGATACACAGAATCACTGTACCAAAAATAATTGGTCGATGTTCAACCATTTAAAGAGGTAGCATATGATCAAGAACCAAAGGTATTGAAGGAAGTTGTCCAAAGTGCACTGAAGGAATTGGCTAAAAACAAGGCTCCAGGAATTGAAAGAATATCTGTTGAGATGTTTCAGCAAACAGATGAAGTGCTGGAGACACTCATTTGTTTATGCCAAAGAATTTGGAATATACTATCCAGCCAAATGACTGGAAAAGATCTCTATTTGTGCCTATTCCAAAGAAAGGTAATTAAACAGAATGTAGAAATCATAAAATAATACCATTAACATCACATGCAATTAAAATCTTGCTGAAAGTAATTCAAAAATGGTTGTAGTTGTACATCAGTAAGAAACTGCCAGAAATCCATGCCTGGTTCAGAAGAGGACAGAGAAGGAGGGATATCATGGCTGATGTCAAATGGATCTTGGCTGAAAGCAATGAATACCAGAAACATGTTTACCTGTGTTTTATGGAGTATGCAAAAGTATTCCACTATTAGGATCATGATAAATAATGGATAACATGGTGAAGAATGGGAATTCCACAACACTTACTTGTGTTCCTGGGGAAACTGTGCATAGATCAAGAGACACTTTTTCTATCAGAACAAGAGGATATTGCATGGTTAAATTAGGAAAGGTGTGGGTAAACACTGTGTCCTTTAACCATACTTATTCAATTTGTATGCTGAGCAAATAATACAAAACCTGGATTATATAACAGCAACAAGATTGGTGGAGGATTCATTAACAACCAACCTGTAATATGCAGATGACACAACTTTGCTTGCTTAAAGTGAAGAAGTGAAGACTTACCAATGAAGATCAAAGACTGTAATATTGGATTACACCTCAATATAAAGAAAACGCCTCACAACTGGACCAATAAGCATCATTATGATAAATGAAAAGATGATTGAAGTTGTCGAGGATTTCATTTTACTTGGATTGACAGTCAACATCCATGGAAGCAGCAGTCAAGAAATCAAATGGTATATTGCATGGCATATCAACTGCAAGAGATCGCTAAAGTATTAAAGAAGAAAGACATGATTTTAAAAACTAAGGTGTTCCTGATTCAAACCACTGTCTTTTCAATAACCTCATATGCTTACCAGAAGTGGACAATGAATAAGAGTGCAGAATAGTTGATGCACTTGAATTGTGGTTTTGGGGAAGAGTATTGAATATACTGTAGACTGATAGAAGAAAAAAAAAAATCCATTTTGGAAAAACTACTGCCAAATGCTCCTTAAAAGGGAGAATGACCTGAGTTTGTCTCTCAGACATTGGTCATACTATATCAAGAGGAACAAGTCTCTGGAGAAGGGTATTATGTTTGGTAAAGTAGGTCAGCAAAAAATGAGAAGTCCCTCAATTAGATGGATTGGCACAGTGACTTCAATAACAACAGGCTCAAGCACAGCAATGATTGTGAAGATGACACAGGACCTGGCCATGTTTCATTCTGTTGAACATGGGTTGCTATGAGTGAAGGACATCTAAGCAGCACCTAACAACAACAAATAAACTGCCAAGTTCAAAATGCCTTGCCCACATATTAATATCTAATATCTCTCTGCCGTACATCATCACAATACTTTTGAAAAGTAAGTTGACATCAAATTCTATTCTCTATTTCATATCTGGCTTTTTCAGACCAATGTGCAGTTGTTGGAATTTTCATAAATCAAAAAACTAAACTCACTGTCATCAAGTCAATTTTGACCTGTAGTGATCCCCACTGGGTTTCTGAAGTTGTAGATATTTACAGAATAGATTACCCCATCGTCCTTCCAGGTAGCAGCTGGTGGGTTTGAACTGCTGACCTTTTGGTTAGCAGCCAAATGTCGTATTCACTACACCACCAGAGCTCCTTGGCATCTTCATCACTCAACTCACTGCTGTTGAGTTGATTTTGACTAATAGCGACCCCTCCTTGGGTTTCAAGGTAGTTTCATTACAGAAATAGATTGCCCCATCATCCTTACGAGGAGTGGCTGGTGAGTTTGAACTGCCAGCCTTCCAGTTAGCAGTCAAATGCCTCAGGCACTTGATAGCAGCCCCCCAATTTTTCCTTCTCTCCCAGACTGTTGTTGTTGTTGTTATGTGCCATCGAGGAATACCATTCCAAATGCTGCTCTCATTGCTATTGATGGTTTAATTAGTGATGTTGCTTTGCAGACTAAACTCAACTCCGAATTGAGAAGGGTTTATTTACCTGGGCACAGAGAGTGAATCCTCTGGCAGAGAACTGCACAGTGGAAAAGAGCTTGTCTGCTCTAGGGCAGGAAACAGCTAGCTTCCAATGTGGACAAAATATAGCTAACTGAAGATGCCCAGTTTATCTTTTTTTTATTTTTTAAAAAGATAAATGACTCCACGTTCTCTTGAGTAGAGAGAATAAAGGAATGCGGTGTGGGGGAAGGGAGCATTAGAGACCACAAGTGTCCCTCCTGTTTGTGTAGAAGGGTGAAGAGCGTCTCTCCCTAAAAGCACACAAACTACAACATACTGTAACTGCCGTTTTCAGATATCATGTCAGGTAGGAAATTACAAACTATATTCAATGTCTATACTTTTAAGGAATATTTATTAAAACAAGTCATAGGCTAATTCATTTCATCAACTGTGTTTGTAAATCAATGCAAGTCTTTGGTAAGTTTCAAGTTTATGGCTTTATTTCTACATGGATTGATGATCCCAAAATAACTACACTGATCAGTTTAATTTCTAGGAGGTAGAGAGGTTGTTTTTTGTTGTTGTTTTCTTTTCTTTCTTTTTTTTTTTTTTTGAGAAGCAGTAATTACCATTCAAAATCTACATATAAACAAGAAATATAATTTGATGATGATTGGTTGACTCCACTTGGCAGAAGTAGTTAATTACTTTATCAGGCTTTCTTTAATACCTTAAAAATTTATCTGTTGATAATTATAAAATGATAAATAAATAAGGTTTGTCATTATTTCAGTCGGTAGAATAGATTACTTTTATACTAAGGCCAAAATTAAGTATATAACTCAAAGTCATGTTAGGTTATCCTAAATAGTAGAAAAGCTCACTTAGATGATTGGCCATTGGAGTTGAAGAAGGCTTAAAAACTCAGCCAGTCTAATTCTCTTAATGTGTGTATATGAGTTAAATTCCCCAGTAAAGTGCATGGCAATAATGAGACGATACTCAGTTCTTCCAACTTCTCTTTCAGGATCATTTATCTGTACCATATTACCTCTCACTTTTGTACTACTATTGACACATTTAAATAATTTCAGTATGCTCTGGGCAAATTACATTAAGGATTTGTTATTTGTGCATGTTTATGCACACTGATATCCTGAAATAGACTCAGCCTAAGAATAATTCTCCACCCTTAAGGAGTATTAGGAGTTTGGCTTATAGAAAACTCTATCCTATTCTTCAATTACAGAAAGTGCACTGAACCTTGCTATCTGTAAGTCATGCAACTCAGGTAATATGATAACTTGAGACTATTTGAAAGTGGCCATTAACTCAA
Source organism: Orycteropus afer afer (assembly GCF_000298275.1). NCBI lineage: Eukaryota > Metazoa > Chordata > Mammalia > Tubulidentata > Orycteropodidae > Orycteropus > Orycteropus afer. The sequence continues at coordinate 47,117 of NW_006921608.1, forward strand.
TACAGGTGTTTTTAGTGTTGTCTCTGGAGAAAGAATACAATTATTTCAAGCTTATTGATGTAAAAAAAACCTTTTTTTATGCTTGAAATGATATTCTATGCTGATAGAAAATAAAAATAATTTCTGTATATTCGTATATTATAGAAGGAGCTCTGGTGGTGCAGTGGATAAGGCATTTGACTGCTAACTAGAAGGTTAGTGGTTCAAATCAACCAGCTGCTCCACGGGAAGAAGAGAAGGCAATCTACTTCCATAAAGATTTACAGCCTCGGACACCCTATGGGGTCACTCTGAGTCAGAATTGATTCAGGGGCAGTGAGTTTTGGTTTTATATATTTTGGAAGGTTAGAAGTTAATGAAATGGCAACAAACAAGATACGCCTTATAATTACTTATATAGAGTATAGAAAGTTTCCTACATTATGTGACTTGAAGAATGCCAGAAAATACTTTCCTTAAAGTATCTTCCTCATGAAAATGCACCTAACATATAAAATGTTACTGTTATACATATTGTTGCTTTAGTTTTAGCTTACATCTCTGTGTTAAAGTAGAAATGTATCCTTACAAGATGGCTACTGAAAAATGTACGAAAAGAAGAAGAAACAGTCTTGGGATCAGGAAGTACAGTTTATTGCCAAACCCTCCAACTCACAAGTGAGGGGCTTTTGCAAGGAGACACACAAGTTAGAAAGTAGGAAATCTATCAGAAATGGGACAACAGACAAAAATAAAGAAGAAAAGTAAACTTCACTGTGTCCCTAACGTCCTCAGTTAGCCTCACAGTCTACTGATCCTCTGTTAGGATTGATGTGGCTGGTGATGGCAATGATTGTGGTCATTCTTGAAACATTACTAGGCTGCTATGAAGTTGATAGTTTTTTGTTTGTTTTTAAGTTTTGGTAAGTGTTGAGAGATCCAGATAAGTCTGAAAGCAGCATGTAATCATGCATAATTTGCACTATCACAATTCTGATCTAGGATAGGGGGTCAAACTTCTCTCTTTCTCTTAGCCTGTCATCCACATCAAAGGCTGATTTATCTTTGCCTCATCACTCTAAAATTAATATTATGAATAAAGCCTTAGCTCTAATACTTCTTCTCTTTAAAGATTACCACATTGAAATAGGACTTCTTTTTTTTTCAACAGGCTAACAACCTCAGGAACAAGAATGCATTGTGTGTAGTAGCATGTAACTTCTGCTTTCTTTATTAATTCAGCCAGTCAATGAATGCATTATTTATTGACTAATGTATCAGTAGAGTCCTTCAAGGAAATAAGAACCCTCCAAGTGTTTTATGCAGAGATAATTGTATGCAAGGTATTGTGTAGGTGATAGAAGAGCTGAAGAAACATACAGGAAATGGTGAAGTGACATAAAAGTAGTAACTGGGAGAACAGGCTTCACCCCAGGATAGGACAGGCACATGGAGGAGGTAGTGCTACTAGACTCAGAAGCTAGTGCCTCCTACAATGAAATGGGAGATCCCAAGACAGAGCTGAGACCAGAGGCATGGCTATATGACAGGGAGCTAAAAGCAAAAGAAAACTTCTCCCTCATTCCAGTCTTTAGAGCCTGGTGGTGTACTGTCTAAGGCATTTGACTACTAATCAGAAGGCTGGTGGCTCAAACCCACCAGCCACTCCTGGGAAGGAAGACTGGGCAACCTACTTCTGTAGAGACACCACCGTGGTATCTTTTTCTTTTGTTTTTCTTCTTCCCCTAATGACTGAACCTACCTGTAGCTGTTTGGTAAAGTGACTGAAAATATAGTCCTCAGGACAACAAGAGACGAATAAAAAAAGGAAAACTTCACTGCCATTGACTCCTTCTTGGGTTTCCAAGGTAATATCCTTCTAAGGAGTGGCTGGTGGGTTTGAACCGCCAGTTTTCTGGTCAGCAGTCAAATGCCTTAGGCACTTCACCAAATCTCCTAAGAGATGAATTAGAATACAACTAATGAAAACTGTAAGTACCAAGTATGTGCAAAGCACTCTTCCACGTAATAGGAAATTGGCAATAAATAAAACTTGCCCAAATCTCTTTCCTCAGGAGGCTTAATATATTACATTAAATATGTGTCAGTTACTATAATTACTTAAAATGTATCAATAAGCTTTAAATAAATAAATCTATTTAAGCCTCATAAAAAGTCTGTGATGTTCATATTATTATAATCCCTCTTCTTGAGATGAGAAACTGAAGGACAGAGAGGTTAACCTCTCTGTGTGTGTCTTAGGTCACAAAGCCTACAAATATGATAGAGCCAGGATTCAAAACAAGAAGTCTGTCTCAGACCTAGTATGTTCTGAGACAGAACGTACTAGTGTGCCTTTTATGCCTTATACTTTCGTCAATGTAATGATAAGCATACCATTGAAAAATTAAAAAAAAAAAAAGGTTTACATATTAATACTGAAAATGTTCAAACTCTTAGCATAAATTAGGTTGTTATTTCCAATAATACATATATAAAATAGTTCTTTGCCTCCTAGATAATTCACGCATAATGGATGGCCATGAATGATTGATGCTGCATGAAAGCATACTGAATTGTGTGAGCAAAACAAAAAGAATTCTGAGGAATTTTCTATACTTCAAGTATCAGAATTCTCAGAAGATGAGATTTGATTATATAGAATAATATTATAATGAAATTTCACTTGGAGCTAAGGGGCAGCATAAGAACAGAGGGTACCTCTGGATACAGGGCAGAAACTTACCCTACTTCACAATTTCCCCGTGGTCACACAACATCACAAAAAAGTAATAGGGTGATTTTCCAAATAAATAAGCATAGCATTGTCATTGTTGTTGTTGTTGCTAGGTGTTATCTAGTCATGACTGACTCACAATGACCCGATGTACAGCAGAACGAAGCACTGCCTGGCCCTGCTCCATCTTCACAATAGTTGCTGTGCTGGCATCCATTGTTGCAGCCACTGTATTAGCCCATCTCACTGAAGCCTTTCCCCTTTGTCATTGACCCTCTACTTTACCAAGAACAGTATCTTTCTACAAGGACTGGTCCCTTCTGATAACATTACTAAAGTAGGTGAGACAGTCTGGCCATTCTCACTTCCAAGGAGCAGTCCCACTGTACTTCTTCCAAGACAGATTTGTTATTTCGCCTGGCAGTCCATGGTATTTTCGGTATCCTTCACCAATATGACAATTCAAAGGCATCAATTATCCCACAATCTTCCTTATTCATTGTCCAGCTTTCACATGTATATGAGGCAATTGAAAATATCATGGCCTGGGTCCTAAAGTATGGAACTGTATCTTTCTCTTACTTTTTACATGCAGGATATTGTCCTGTGTGTGTTGTGCTCAGATTCAAACCCTCCTTTGTCAGAAAGGATACTCTGCTTTTTAACGCTGAGGTGGGGATTTTACAAACCACATTTGTTCTCTGCCAGCTGGCTCGGTATTAGGCTCACCAATAGAGTGCCAGAGGCAGAAATTAAAGCTCTCAGCATAACTTGTCTTTTCTGTCTTCTTCCTATTTCTCTTTCTTTCTTTTTGTTTCCTATCTGATTTACCACATTAGTGGTAACTTGTTCCATTAAGAGCATTAGATTCCATTTTATTTTATTTTTTAATTGCAATACTTTTTGAATCTCTTTCATTATGTGGTCCATCCACCTTAGATGTAAGCGTTTGTGAAAGACTGAACAAGAGTTAACATATGAACACTTCAAATGTGTGGTCTTAGCCCACTTGTCCCTCTGCTGAGCCCAAAGACATCAGCACCATCTGAGCAGTGCCTGCTTCTCAGGGGTCTGAGTTGCACCCTCATGTGTCTTCTTCTCCAAACTTTTAAATTGTAAAAATCCTAATTCCTTTCCTTTATTCCGCTAGCTCCAGGTTGGAAGGTGCTTCCTACCAGAGCACCCTATATGGTTAGCCTTCTTTTTCTGCCTCATCTTCAAAGACTACTATGAACTCTTTCCCCATTTTGTACATTTTTGTAACTCTTCCCATCAAGTAGAGTTTATTTCTCTTCCCTTTTAATCTGAGTTGGCAGTGCAACTTGCTTTAATCAATAACATGGGACATAATTGAGGTCTAAAACTTCATATTTGCTCTCTTTGAGTTCTAGGGCACTATAGAAAAAGTCTAGCTATGTTGCTGCGAGAGAAGGCTAGCGAATCACAGACATTTCAGCTACACTTGAGGACCAGATATGTGAGAGAGTCAGGTGGATTTGCCGGCTTCAATTGAATGTAGTTGCGTGAGTTACTCAGTTGGACCACATGGATCAGAAGGACTGCTCAGCTGATTCCAGCCAACCCATAGAAGTATGAGAAATAATATATCATGATTGTCTTAAGCTCTAGAAATGGGTGTTGTTGTGATGTGCCGTGGAGTCAGACCCAACTCGTAGCGACCCCTAGTTGGCTACATGTCAGTTGATGTGGCGTCAGTTCCAGTGCATGGCCACCCACTTGGGTCAGTGTAGGACCGTGCTCCACTTGGTTTCAGTGTCTGATTCTGCAGAAGCAGATCACCAGGCTTTCTTCCGAGGTGCCTCTGGGTGGACGGGAACTTCCAGCCTTTTAATTGGCAGCCAAGCACATCAACCACCTTGGACACTTGTTGTTTACTTGCATTTGATAACTGAGGTATAGCCTTTTAGTTGTAAAGAAAAACAAAAACAAAAAACTCACTGCCATTGAGTCGGACTCTACTCATAGTGACCCTTCCTTGGGTTTCCGAGGTGGTATCACTACAGAAGTAGATTGCCCCATCTTCCTTCTGAGGAGTGGCTGGTGGGTTCGGTCCGCCAGCCTTCGGTTAGCAGTCAAATGCCTTAGGTACTATGCCACCAGAGCTAAAATTCATAGTGTACATTCTCTGTTAAATAACTGGTAAGTGATTTACAACTCCGAATTAGACTCTGAGAGGTCCAAATATAATTGGAGAAACCAATAAAACCATGTGGTTGAAATGAATGTACATGCATTGCCAGAGTTTTGCTCTTTCGGAACTGGCTAACAAGCTTTTATGATAATCGTAATTTCAAACTACAAAGAAAATAACTATAACAAAAGTCTGATTATAAAAAAATAAATAAATAATTCACTAAAAAGGAGGTAATAAAGCCTAGTGAACCCAAACCAAACCAAACCCACTGCCATCAAGTCGATTCTGACTCTTAGCAACTAGGACAGAGTAGAACTGCTACATAGGGTTTCCAAGGCTATAAATCTTGACGGAAACAGACTACCTCATCTTTCTTCCAAGGACTGGCAGATGGATTCAAGCCACCAACTTTTTGGTTAGTAACTCAGAGCTTTAACCACAGCACCCCCATAGCTCCAATAGTCTAATAGCTACTATTGAAGAGGCAGAATATTTTATTAAAAGGAATCCTTAGTATATAATTGTACAACTACTAGCTGTCCTCTTAATTCTATTATACATGTCATTGGTAATAATATTAATAGAATTCAATTCAGGCCATTTTACATATTGTTTTCATATGAAGAAAATGAAGTTAACATTACTTTATTGATGAAAGTAACCATTATAGTTTACTAATAGCATTTGCGGTTGTAAGGTAAAATGTTTATTATGTCAGTGTTTAGAGTTATGAATGGATAATAATTGTAATAGTGAATAAAACACGTATATATTAATGGAGAGATTATAACTATAAAGAGTTTTTAAATATGACTTTGTTATTTCATTTAGGGACTAGATCCATAAAAAAATGATACAGGAAAGTGAATAATTGTAAGGAGATGTGCATATGTGGATCTTAAGACTGGGTCAGCCAAAGCAGTAGAACAGCTTATGATATTATAGGAGATTGTCTTCCTCAGATAGACCTGAGCCAGCAAGACATAGGCAGAAGAGATGATCGCAGGAGTTACATAAAATCAATCCATATAATATCAGGATATTTAATTCACACAGGTTTTTTTTTTTTTTTTTTTAACCTCAAGATGTATAAAAGACTGTCAAGACAGAAAAGATAAGGAATAAGAAGTATGCAAAAATGCACAAGGGCTGTATTCCCAAACTCTACCCTCGATAATACTACTACTA
>NW_006921608.1:53275-105654 GCF_000298275.1 Orycteropus afer afer
AGAAAAGATAAGGAATAAGAAGTATGCAAAAATGCACAAGGGCTGTATTCCCAAACTCTACCCTCGATAATACTACTACTAATAATCCATCCAAGTGGCCCATAAACCCTTGGACAATAGCACTACAGTCAGTTGCTTTCTGCACTCCTCCTCTAAGTGAGCCTGTCCTAATAACTCCAGGTGAAACAGTTGAAATAACTCTTCTGCTGTGCACTTCAGCTGTGCATCACATCTTATAGAAAACCCATTTATACCCTTGCTTAAATATATTTCTTGAAACGAAGCTTCATGTCTATTTAACTTTGTCATACTTTCAAACTAAGAGTGCTGCAATTTTCCTCCAATGAATACACATTGGAATTCTGAAGATAATAGGGGGTGAGTTAGAAAAGGATAGTTGGTAAAAGGAAAGAAGGAAGTTATTTCCATTTCTGCAAAGTAAAATAACATCACTGAGAAGAAATGTGCACTTGGGTAGGCAATTGAACAAAGCACTCAGTTGCTACTGAGTCATTCTGACTCATAATGTCCTCATTAGAGTCGAATTTCACTCTTGTTTGGTGACTAATTTTTCAGAAGCAGACCCCCAGAACTTTCTTCCAGGTGCCTCTGAGTGGCTTGAGCACATTAACTGTTTCTGCTGCCCAGGGCTTCATATATACCTATATACCCAATTGTTGTCAAGTCAGTTCTGACTCATGGCAACCTCATGTGCTGCAGAGTTGAACCACTCCATAGGGTTTTCTTGTTTTTAATCTTTAGGGAAACAGATCACAAGACAGCATTTACTTCTGTGGTACCACTGGGTGGGATTGAACCATCAACCTTTAGGTTTACAGTCGAGTGCAAACTGTATCATCTAGGAATGATCATACATTTATAGCTATACCCATTGCTGGGAGCTCTGGGAGCACAGTGCCCAAGGCATTTGACTGCTAATCAGAAGGCTGGTGGTTCAAACCCACCAGCCACTCCTCAGAAGGAAGACTGGGAAGTCTACTTCCATAGTGATATTGCCTCATAGCAACCCAAGGACTGGTTGCTATGAGTCGGATTTGACTCAACAGCAGTGTTTTTTTTGTTTTGTTTTGTATACCTGTATCTATATCTACTCCTTGGAAGGAAGATGGGGCAATCTACTTCCATAGTGATACTGCCTCAGAAACCCAAGGAAGGGTCGCTATAAGTCAGGTCTGACTCAACAGCACTTAACAACAACTAACGACAATGTGTCATAGTTCTCTGTATGGCAGTTGGACTGAAACTTTCACACCTGAGATAAATATTAACCATCGAGTCTTTCTTAAACTCACTTAGAGATACTAGTTGACTTTTACATGGTGCCTACTCTCTGCCAGGCATTGTTCTAAATTCTTTACGTATATCACTTGAGTGAATCCTCAAGACAACCGTATTACTTAACTACAGTTACTACAATTATTTTACAGATGAGAAAACAGAAACAGATAGTAGGTAATCCTCTAAGGTCCTACAGCTTAAAACCAGCTTCAAACAGGACTTAAAAGTAGGTTATGTTACATGTTATCATGGCTATGCTTATTATCATGATTTTTTCATAAAAAAGTGATTGAGAAGGATTTACAATGAAATAATAAATCACATTACAGAGAAAAGCAAATGTTCTAGGATGTTTAATTTGCATTATGACTCAACAAATTTGCTTAAGTAATTTTAAAAGGGTAAGAAGAATCCCAACCACCTGAGAAATGAAGAATTGTCTTCTTCTTGCTTATTAATAATATACACAAAAATTTAAATGAAATAGAAAATAGACATTTTACAGTGAACACATTATTTATGTACAATGCCTTAAGGAATCCTCCCTATAATTTGATACATTTTCACATTATTAGTTCCAGTTCCTGAAGGTAAAAACCCACTGCCTTTGAGTCAGTTCTGACCAAGAGTGACCCCTGTTGAGTTTCTAAGGCTGTAAATCTTTATAGAAGTACACTGCCACATCTTCTTCCTGCAAAGCAGCTAACAAGTTCCAACTGTCAACCTTCTGTTTAGCAACCAAATGCCTTACCCACTCTACCACCAGACTTCCTTAATCCAGGCAAGAAACATGTTCAGACTTCCTTGTTGCTGGTGTGTATGTGTGGTTCCTAGGTGCTGCAGTCTGAAACAGCTCCATAAGGTTTACATTCAAAAGTACGCAGCGTAAGGGTGTGGAGGAAAAATGTTCCCACAAGTACTTTGGCAGGGGTGTCACTTTCTTTGATGGTGGTGGAGGTGGTATGATTGTTTACCATTATACTCTAGTTATGAATTTAACTTGTGTCCGAATGTTGAGTTTTTATAAATGATATCGTGTGTAAAAATTTGGCTAACATATTTTTAATCTTTGTACTATAACAGATTCTTAGCAATGTACTCATTGTTGTTGTTGTTTTTGTTATGTGCCATGGAGTCAGCCCCGACTCATAGTGACCCCTCCTTGGGTTTCTGAGGCGGTATCACTAAGGAAGTTGATTGCCCAACCTTCCTTCCCAGGAGTGGCTGGTGGGTTTGAACTGCCAGCCTTCTGGTTAGCAGTCAAATGCCGTAGGCACTATGCTACCAGAGCTCCTATATTATCATTAGGAAAGAAAAAAAAAAGTCAATTTGATGGTTGAAAATAGTATATGAAACTTAATGTTATTGATTTCTCTAGTCATATTTTATTTGCCACATGTTCATATTTTATTAGTTATATGTATTATATGTTTTCAGTTCTTCTGGTGTGCTTTATTTTATTTATTGAGGTTTGTTTTTGTCTTGTAGATTTTCAAGCTAGAAATATAATAAAGATATTATCTTGTTTCATATTATCCTTTAAATGAAGTTTTATCTCTATTTGTTTTCAGAGATAAAGAAACTGTAATTAGGTTGTAATTAGGGGTTTACAGAATAATAATAATTATTATTGTTATTCTTTTAGTATACAACATTGTGTAACGAATAGAAAAATGTGTTTTTATTTGAAACCAAAACAAAGGCTTTGGAATAAAATTGAAAGTTAAAATATTCAAAGAACAATTTAGATGTTGCAAGCTTTTCTTACATGCTCTGGATGTTCATGGTTAAAGTGACCACTTGCTAACTGAAAGGCTGGTGGTTTAGACACACCTGTGGCTTTATGAGAGAAAGGTGTGGCAGTCTGCTTCTGTAAAGATTCATAGCTTTGGAAATCTGTACTTCTACTCTGTCATATAACGTCATGGAGTCCGAATTGCCTTAATGGCAGTGGGGTTTTTTTTTTAGTTAAGCTAACTCTTAAGGAGCCCTGGTGGTGGTGGGTGGCCCAATCTGATAATCTGTTTCTGTAACAATCACAGCTAAGAAAACCTCTGGGGCAGTTCTGCTCTGTTACATGGAGTGACTATGAGTCCGAATCAAACGGCACCGAACAACAGCAAGCTTATTCTCCCACAAATATAAGTGTAAATGATGCAATTTAAAGTATAATAACATGACTTAATTTATTTCACAAATATTTATTAAGTAATATATACATTCAGAGTTCTTTCCTAGGCAACATATGCCATAAAAAATGAAAAAAAGTAGAATATTTTTTATGCATTTGTAAGCAAAGTTTAAAAATCACTTAAATAATAGATTTTTCAGAGTTATTATTTGGATAATCTAGTATTGTTCTGTCACCATAAAATTCATACTTAGGGTTAACATGGGTAAAATTATTGAGAGGGAGGGTTCTTTTCCTTGTCTCGGATTCTTTGAAATGTTTTTTTTTTTTTTTGCCCAATAGCAAATATAAGGACTGGAGACATTCAAGGAGCTATGTAGGAAATCCCTATAAAAGAGCTGAAAAATAAGTGAAAGAGACAAAGCTGGAAAAAAAAAAAATCAAGTATCTGTGTAGAGGGAGCTCTGGTAGTCTAGTGCCTAAGGCACTTGACTGCTAACCAGAAGGCTGGTAGTTCAAACCCACTAGCACTTCCTCGGAAGAAAGATGGGGCAATCTACTTCAAGATACCGCTTCAGAAACCCAAGGAGGGGTCGCATGAGTTGCAATCGACTAGGCAGCAGTGAGTATTTTTTTTTTTTTCTTTCTTTCTTTCTTTTTTTTAAATCTGTGTAAAGAAAAAGAGAATTTCTACACAGAGGGAGCACTGAATTCCAAAACTTGTCACCTCACTTTCTGATTCCATTTGGGCTGGCGTTAATGTACAAGGATCCAATTAAACTAGATAGATATGTGATGGTTATCTTCCATGGGAAAATTTTTTATCAGTATCAGATGGATATCTGAGAAATACCACAACAAGTTTGTCAAAGTGATATAAGAAACCTTAAGGACTAAGGAACTTTGGTTGTACAAGGGCTACTAACCAAAAGGTTGATGGTTCGAACCCACCCAGCAGTTTTATGGGGGAAAAGGCCTGACAATTGCTTCTGTAAAGATGACAGCCTAGAAAACCCTAAGAGACAGTTCAATTCTGTTAAATGGGTCACTATGAGTCAAAAGTAAACTTTTTGGCACCTAACAACAACAAAAGATAGGCAATGGAATCAGTTACTATTTTCTTAAGATAAACTAGTTTCCCTTGGTTATTGAAACTCAGAGTTTGCTAGTTAAATTATGTAAAATAAAACCAGTTAAGGCTGAAGCTGCAAATAAGGTACCACTTATGACAGAGAAGTAGAATTAGAACTTTGTAGTTACTTAGCATGTTGAGAATTTTTTTAAGCATTTTACAAAATCCAGGTCAAATAAAGTATGTATGCATGCATTTTGTTTTGTTTTGTTTTGTTTTTTTAAATCAGAGTAAAAAAAATGTCCTTATACTCATAGTGACACTATAGGATAGAGCAGAGCTGTCCAGAGGGTTTCCAAGGCTGTAAATCTTTACAGGAGGATGCTGCTTCCTCCTTCTGGGGAGCAGCTTGGTGGGTTCCAACCACCCACTTTTTGGTTAGCAGCCAAATGCTTTAACCACAATGCCACTCCAGGTTCTCCATGAATTGGCATTGATTTGATGGATGCGGGTTTGTTTTATTTGGGGGGTGGTGGTTAATGAATGTCCAAATCTTTTTGCTTTTTTCTCTATATAAAAACCAGGAAGGAATATCTTAAACTTCTTATTTAAATTTATTGCTGGTAGCATAATTTTGTTAGTGGCTAGACAGCTAATTTGAAGCATGGAGTGTATTTTCATGAAAACCTCAGGGCTTGTATGGTTATCCTAGTCAGAGGGACATTTTAAATCTAGTGCAAACTTGAAGTATATATATTTATATGGAATTAAACATTTAGGAAAAGATAATGTAAAATTTGGAATGATTTATCAGGAAAGCGACAATTGAAATTGATGTCACAGGGTCATAGCCATGAAAACGAACAAGCGATAATATTGCAAAAAGATAATTGGGACATTAAACGTTTGCTTATCTCCAAAAAAAAAAACAAACCAAACTCATTGCTGCTGAGTCGCATCAGACTCATAGCGATACCTCCTTGGGTTTCTGATGTGGTATCACTACGGAAGTAAGGTTCCCAATCTTCCTTCCAAAGAGTGACTGGTGGGTTTGAATTGTCAGCCTCTGGTTAGCAGTCAAACACCTTAGGCACTACGCAACCAGAGCTCCCCTAAGGAGAATGAAATAGCCTCTTCACTGAGTATTTAAGAATGAGACATTTAAGAAAAAAAATGAAATAAAGACTTGTGAGTTGAGTTTTGTTTACTTGTGTACGGACTTAATACACATCAGTATAAAAAAAAAAACCTCCCTGCTGTCGAGTCGGATCCAACTCATAATGACTCCTCCTTCGGTTTCAAAGGCAGTGTCACTATAGAAATAGATTGTCCAGTCTTCCTTCCAAGGAGGGGCTGGTGGGTTTGAACCACCAGTCTTCTGGTTAGCAGTCAAATGCCTTAGGTACTACACCACCATAGAGACAATATAATAATAATCATTGCAACTCTGAACTTCCCTCATGTTGTTGTTATGTGCCGTCGAGTCGGACCTGACTCATAGGGACCGCTCCTTGGGTTTCCAAGGCAGTATCACTACGGATGTAGCTTTCCCCATCTTCCTTCCGAGGAGTTACTGGTGGATTTGAACCGCCAGCCTTCTGATTAGCAGTCAAGTGCCTTAGGCACTATGCTACCAGAGCTCATACTGCAGATATTTTAAATTTGTTGTCCAATCTGTATGCTTAGCAAATTGTCCCATAAGTTTAACTATTTGAAGAAGAACATGCAATCAGGATTGGAAGAAGACTAATGAACAGTCTGTGATATGAAGATAACAGAACCTTGTTTTTGGAAACGGAAGTGGATTTGAAGAACATGCTGATGAAGATTAAAGACAGTAAAGATTATATCTCAACATAAAGAAAGCAAAATCTTTACAATTGGATCAGAAAACAGCATCATGACAAATCAAGAAACTGTAGAAGTTGTAAAGGAGTTCATTTTACTTGGATCCACAAACAATGCCTATGGAAGCAGCATTGGGCAAATCGGCTGCAAAGGACCTCTTTAAAGTGTTAAAAACAAAGATGTTACCATGAGAAAGAAGGTGCTCAATATTTTCAATCACATCATATGAGTGTGAAAGCTACACATGAATAAGGAAGACTGATAAAGAATTCATGCCTTTGAATTATGGTATTGGTGAAGAGTACTGCACATACCAAGGACTGCCAGAAGAATGAGAAAAATTATCTTGGAAGAAGTACAGCTAGAATGCTGCCCAGAAGTAAGGATGGTGACACTTCGTCTCATGTGTTTTGTGTATGTTATCAGAATGGACCAGTTCCTGGAGAAGACATGCTTGGTAAAGTAGAAGGATAGCTAATAAGGGAAAGACCCTCAAGAGATAGATTGACATGGGGGCTACAAAAATGGACTCAAACAGCAAAGACTGTGGAATGACACAGGGCCAGGCAGTGTTTTGTTTCATTCTCTTTGAGTCAGGACCAAGTTTCTGGCACCTAAAACAGAGACAAAAGTCAATCTTATAGTTATTAGAGGAAGAAATGTTCTTCTTCATTTATGCACCAATAATCACAGAGCTGCTATTTGTTAAAGTTAAATAATAGATGATAGCAGTATGGTCAGGTAAGCTCCAGATGAACAAAGTCCCCTTCATCTAATTTGTTTTCCTTTTTACCATGCACTCTGAGATTTAAAAGCCCTGGTAGCTTAGTGCCTAAGGCACTTGACTGCTAACCGGGCTGGCAGTTCAAACCCACCAGCCACTCCTTGGAAGGAAGATGGGGCAATCTACTTCCATAGTGATACTGTCTTGGAAACCCAAGGAGGGGTCGCTATGAGTCGGGTCTGACTCAACGGCACATAACAACAACAACAACAACAGGCCACTTTGCCTCAGAACCTTTTGCCTGCCACATAAACTTGGAACCTAACATATGCTGAATGTATTTCCCATGTCACACCTGAACAGAGGTCTGAGTAAGGCTAACTTCACAAATTTATCCCATTCAATTGCATCCTAACTCTTATGTGAATAAATAGAATTTGTAAAACTTCATTGAGTAATGTCAATTAATTACTGAGAACTATAACTTTCTGATGAAATAAAAGAGTTAAACAAAGTTTCTAAGCATTTTTTGAGACAACAAAGTGAAGGATTATATTCAAATGTGCAAATTCCTAGAGTTAGAAAACTAAAAGTTTAGAACAAAACCAGCATTTCTTAACCTGAAAATCTTAAGGGGGAAAAAAAAATTGAAGCCTCAGGTTTGCAGTGCCACAACATTCTTGGAAAAATATTGAACAACACAGAAAGCATCAACTGAAGATGGAAAAAATATACAGAGTTACTGTACCAAAAATAATTTGTCAATGCTCAACCATTTCAGGAGATAACCATTGATCAAGGACCAATGGTACCAAAGGAAGAAGTTCAAGCTTCATTGAAAGCACTGGCAAAAAACAAGTCTCCAGGAATTGACAGGATAACAGCTGAGATGTTTTAACAAACAGATGCAATGCTGAAAGTGGTCAGTCATTCATGCTAAGAAAACTTGAAGACAGCTTACTGGCCAATCGACTGGAAGAGATAGATACTTGTGTTCATTCAAAGAAATGTGATCCAATAGAATGCAGAAATTACTGAAAAATATAAATAATATCATACACAAAATTGCACTGAAGATAATTTAAAAATGTTTGTGGAAGTGCAACAGGGAAATGCCAGAAATTCAAGCCAGATTCAAAAGAGGACATGGCTGAGAGATATCACTATTGATGTTGGGTTTACCTTGTCTGAAAGCTAAGAGTATTAGAAAGATGCTTACATTTGTTTTACTGACTCTGAATATGCATTGGACTATTTAGATCATAATAAATTATGCATAACATTGCGAAGAATGGTAATTCCAGAACACTTAATCTTGCTCCTGTGGAATCTGTACATAGACCAAGAGGCAGTTGTTTGAACAGAACAAGGGGATGCTGAATGTTTTAAAATCTGGAAAGGTGTGGGTCAAGGTTTTGTTATTTCAGCATACTTATTCAAAATTTGTACTGGGCAAGTAACTCGAGAAGCTGGATTATGTGGAGAAAAATGAGGCACCAACATTAGAAAACTCATTAAAACCTGAGATATGCAGATGACACAGCTTGTTTGCTGAAAGTGAAGAGGATTTGAAGCACTTACTGATGAAGATTACTGACTACAGCTTTCAGCATGGATTACATCGTAACATAAGAAAACAATAATTCTCACAACTGGGCAAATAAGCTAGATCATGGTAAATGGAGAAAAGTATGAAGTTGTCAAGGATTTGATTTGAATTGGATCTATAATCAGTGCTCTTGGAAGCAGCAGTCAAGAAATCAAATGACATATTTAATTGGGCAAATCTGCTGCAAAAGATTTTTTTAAAGTGTTAAAAGGCAAAGATATCCCAGTATTTTTAATTGCAAGCTGTGATATTTTCAATCACCTCATACGATTATGACATACACCTGGACTATGCATAAGGAAAACCAAAGAAAAATGGATGCATTTGAATTACAGTGTTGGCAAAGAATATTTAATATACCAGGGATTGCCAGAAGAATGAACAAATTTGTCTTGCAAAATTACAGCCAGCATGCTTCTAGTAACAAGGATTGGGAGACTTGTCTCACATGTTATCAGCAGGAAGAGTCGCTAGAGAAGGACATCATACTTGGTAACTAGGGCGTCAGTGGAAGACTAATACCCTCAACAAGATAGACTGACATAGTCGCTGCAACAATGGGCTGAAACATAGCAATGGTTTTTATGATGGTACAGCAATGGGCAATGTTTTTTTGAGTCAGAATGAAGGCACCTTATAACAACAACAAAAATCTATTGATAACATTTAATTACAATTTTAAAATTTGTGACTGCTCTTTTATGTTTTATAAATTTCATACTCTTAAGTATACAACAGTTTGATAAGAGGAATGTGGGTTGGATAAATAACAGAACAAAATTGCCTAAAAAGATGAAACTCAAGAAAGCTGAAAAACCAACAAAAGCACAAAATATCAATAATGAGATAAACAGCAGAGCTGACATTTCTGGAAAATTTAGTGTCCCAAACTCAGGAACAACTTTCTATGGGCAGCCTAAGATCCTGGCTCTGCCATTCGATATACATTCTAGACATCGAATATGTCCATCATACTACAAAACTTTTAAGATTGCATGGGTAGGGGAGTATGAGTAATATTGACAACAATCATAATTATCTTTGTAACAAAATATAATTTGGTCACTCAGCCTAGAGAAAAATTCTAGCAGCAAAATTTAATGTTCACTTATTTAGCCTGTCTTACTGATACTGGTGGAGCTCGAATGACACAGTGGTTAAGGTATTTGGCAGCTAACTGAAAGGTTGGTGGTTAGAACCCACCAAATGCACTACAGAAGAAAGACTAAGCAATCTGCTTCTGTAAAGATTTACAACCTTGGAAATACTTGGAGCAGTTCTACTTTGTTCTAGTGGGTGGTTGTGGCAGAGTTGACTTGATGGCATTGAGGCTAGTTTGGTTTTTGGTTACTGATATTGAAACACCTGTCATTGGACATTTCTTTGCTATGATGTTGAATGTATTTCAGTGGAATTTCTAGTCTATGATGGACTAGGAAGAAAGGTCTGATGATCAACTTCCAAAAAATCCAGCTATTGAAAACTATGTGGATGACAAAGTTCCAATCACATTATGCTATGAGTCAGGGGTCAACTTAATCACAGCTAACCACAACACTCACTCATGATGAAAGCACTATGCTCCTTGTCTTTGAAATGTCTTATATTGCAGTTTTTTTATTGTTTTGAGTAAGTATGTTGTTGTTGTTGTTGTTATGTGCCATCGAGTCAGACCTGACTTATAGCGTCCCCTCCTTGGGTTTCTGAGGCGGTATCACTACAGAAGTAGATTGCCCAACCTTCCTGTCCTTTTGGTGAAATAAGTTCAGTTTTTCTTCCAGTGTATTTTTAATCATGTTGATGTCTCACATACAACTATTACTCAGATAATATTTCCATATCATGTATTATTATTGAAACGCAGGTTTCAAAAGAAAATAAATTATAAATTTTCCAGAACTTGAATTGATGCCCAGAATTAGAAATGTTAGGCAATCATACATGAAAATTATGCATAATGACTGCCAAATGCAGGTTACAGTAACACCTTTTGAAACTCACTGAATTATTGAGTTGAATATTCTCTCAACATCCTCTCACTGTAATGAACATACCTGTACAATTACTTTATACTTAGGTGAGATTGCACTTACACTGCCATTTTTAAGGCAAAAATGTACGGATATATTTTAGAAATCGAATAAACTAGTCTAATGTAATGTCAGCTTGGGTAATTATGAATAGGTGCATATTTTTAAAGTTATTCTCATTTAGCTTGGTTGCATATTAGTGGAAACATGCTCATTATAATGCCTGCAATCTGTTAGTGTTATTCTGATTATGTACAATTTATAGTCTGGCATGAAGTTGGTCTTTGAATATATTAAATATCTTTATATAGGCAAGATCCATCTTAGAACAGTACTTCCCAAACAGCTCTATTACAATGAACACATCAATTAATACTTCAGAGACATAATCTTCTGAAAATCAATGTGCAATGGTGCCCCTTCATAGGAACCGTGGAGCTATCATATCAACAAATTGACGTTGTAGCAACATTAGGGAAAACGATGATCTTTGCAATCTAAGTCATTAAGCAAATTGTGAATAATTTAGAGCCATTCTGAATATTCCAAACTTTGAAAATAGCATGTTGTTGCTGTTTTATTCTGTTGAATTAATTCCAATGCAAAGTTATCTGATAGGAAAGATTAAAAGTACTCCAAAAGATCTCCTAGGCTGAAATCTTTATGGGCACAGATTTCCAGGTCTTTTCTCTTGCAGAATAGCTGGTGAATTCAAGTCATGGGCCTAAGAGATTAAGCATCACTCTACCAGGCTCCATAAATGGTAATGAGGAAAAAACATTCTCAGAAGCAAAATATGGGTGAAGAACTGTTACTTCAATGTTAAAATAGCTCTATATATGAAAAAAAAGAACAACTTTAATCCAATCACTAAATTTGATTCACTAAAATTATGGATGATTTAAATATATCCTTAGTCTTATGCAATGATTTGATGGCAATAGGTTTGGTCTTTGGCTTACTCTTCTGTATAGGCCAATATCTTTCACAATATGCCTACAAAGACCCATGGTTATGGCTTATGATTTCATGTTTCCCTCTTGCTCCAATCTTACTGCTACTCAATTTTTACCCTCTTACTCATTTTTAGTATGTCTTAATTGTTTGTCTCTCAAACATTACACCAAATATGGGATAGAATAAATTTCCCTTGGTGTTCTTAAACTGCAAAATGAATAATATACATGTGTATTTACATAGAAGAAAATATTTAAGATCTATGCAAAAGTATCTATCACTCCTTGTCTGTCAGTTTGTCATACTGTGGTGACTTTCATGATGCTGTGAGGCAGCATATATTTCAAATGCAAGCAGGGTCACCCATGGTGGACAGGTTTCTGCAGAGCTTTGAGACTAAGTCAGACTGGAAAGAAGGACGGGGCCATTCGCTTCTACAAAAATTGGCTACTGCAAATCTTATGAATAGCAGTGAAACATTGTCTGATGTAGTGTCTGAAGATGGACCCCTTAGACTGGAAGGTGTTCAAAATACATGAGGAAGAGCTGCCTCCTCAAAGTAGTGTGAGCTTTAATGACATGGACGGAGTAAAGCTTTGGGGTCTTCATTTGCTGATGGGGTACAAACTCAAAATATGAAGAAGCATCTGCAAACATTCATTAACAATCAGAACATGGAATATAAGAAATATGAATCTAGGAAAATAGGAAGTTGTCAAAAATGAAATAGAACACATAAAGATCGATATCATTAGTGGGCTGAAATTGACTGGGAATGGCCATATTGAATGAGGGTAGCATAGGATTTGCTATGCTGGGAATGACAAATTTACATTCACACAATGGGACACTATGCAACACTGAAAAATAATGTGGGATACACAAAACACTTCATAATGTGGATGAACTTGAAGTACCTTATTCTGACTGAAATAAGTCAATCACAGAATGACAAACATTGTGTTACTGCACTATTTTAAAAAGTCAAGGAAAAGTTTACATATGGAAAGAAGCTTTCTTTGTTGGTTACCAGGGATTGGAGGAGAGAGAAGGACAATGGCTAGAGAGGTAAGAGACAAGTAATGATTTGGGTGAAGGGAAAGGCAATCTACCAAAAATGAGTGACTAGCATTGTAACACTAAGGAAAAAGATGTGGAGAGGTGCACAAGAGGTATAGACAACAAAGGTAAATTCTTTTTGCATACGCAATAGTTCATTATCAGTAATAACAAGCATTAATCTATAATGGGATACATAGGTAGATAGGCTAAATGATAAGGTATGTTTATGCAAAAAGGAATATACCCATGACCATATACAAGTTTGGAAGATGATATTTCTACATACATAGTTTTATGTGCTTTAAGAATGTCCATATTTTTAATATAGCTAATGGAGCAAAGTTATGATAATTCCTTCACCATAGCCAAACACCGTAAGGAAGTGAATTACTGGGTTTGCAGGGGGCCATCAAGCTCAACTGGAATAACATGCTACACAAAATCCTTGTTCTACATCCTACTTTGGTGAGTAGCAAACAGAGTCTTAAAAACTTACAAGCGGCCATCTGAGACGCAACAATTGGTCTCCTCTCATTCACAGAAAAGAAGAATGAAGAAAACTAAAGAAACATGGGAACAATTAGTCCAAGGCACTAGTGGACCATGCAAACCTATAAGACCCTGAGACCTGAACAAAAGGGATCAAAATAGGAGATCCTGAATAAAGTGGAGAAAAATGTGAGACGATACTCAAAATTATAGAAAAGACCTGTCTTACTGATCAGATAGAGTCTGGTGAAAACCCCAAGACTAGGGCCCCTAGTTACGCTTCAGGCCTGGAATTGAACTCACTCCTGTGGCTTCAAGCCAAACAATGTTGTCATGTTGTTAAGTGCTATAGAGTCGGCTCTGACTCATAGTCACTCTATGTACCACAGAATAAAACGCGGCCTGGTCCTGTGTCAGCCTCAAAATCCCTGCCATACTTGAGCCCATTGTTGCAGCCAGTGTGTCAGTCTATCTCGTTAGGGCCTTGCCCCTTTTTGCTGACTCTCCACTTTACCGAGTATGATACCCTTCTCCAGGGAATGGTCCCTTCTGACAACAGAACCAAAGTAGGTGAGAAGAAATCTGGTCATTCTCGCTTCCAAGAAGCATTCCAGCTGCACTTTTTCCAGGACAGATTTGTTAGTTCTTCTGGAAGTCCATGGGACTTTCAGTATTCTTCCTTAACACCACAACTCAAAAGCATCAACTTGTCTTCTGTCTTCCTTATCCATTGTCTGGCTTTCACGTGCATATGAGGCGATGGAAAATACTGTGGTTTGGGTTAGGTGCACCTTAGTCTTCAAAGAGACATCTTTGCTCTTTAGCACTTTAAACAGGTCTTTTGCAGCAGATTTGCCCAGTGCAATACATTTTCTGATTTCTTGATTGCTGCTTCCATGGGTGTTGACTATAGAACCAAGTAATATGGAATCATGACAACTTCAATCTTTCTTTCATTTATCGTGATGCTGTTTATTGGTCCAGTTGTGAAGATTTTCGTTTTCTTTATGTTGAGGTGTAATCCATACTGCAGTCTTTAATCTTCATCAGTAAGTGCTTCAAGTCATCTTCACTTTCAGCAAGCAAAGTTGTGTCATCTGCATATTGCAGGTTGTTAATGAGTCTTCCTCCAATCTTGATGCCACACTCTTCATATAATCCAGCTTCTTAGATTATCTGTTCAGGATGCAGATTGAATAAGTGTCGTGAAAGGTTACAACCCTGAATACAACCCTGACACTTTTCTTTCCTGATTTTTAATCATGCAGTATCCTCTTGTTCTGTGTGAATGACAGCTAAATAATAGATGAGCATAGAAGATGAACATTTATACCAGATAGGTACATTCCTTAGAACAATCAACCAAAAGAGATAAGAAGGGCAGTATCTGCACAGGGAGATAGCTGAAAGGACAGGAATGCATTTGAAAGGACACAGAGAATGTGTCCAGGCAGAAGCGATAAGAAAGCTGTTACATTATGGGGATTGCAGTCAATATGATGAAGCGAATGTGTATGAAATATTGTATAGAAAAACAATTTTCTCTGTAAACTTTTACCTAAACCTCAATGGGGGGACAAAAAAACATAACTCAAAAGCAGTTGCAGCGATATATTGACAGAGGACTTCCAGAAATTCAATCTAGGTTCAGAATAGGACATGAAGCTAGAGATAACATTGCTAATGTCAGATGGATCTTGGCTGAAAGCAAAGAATATGAGAAAAATGTTTACCTGTGTTTTGACTATGCAAATACATTTGACTCTGTTGATTATAATAAATTATGAATCACATCTAGAAGAATGGAAATTCCAGAACACCTCATTGTGCTCGTGAGGAAGCTATACATAGATGAAGAAGCTGTTGTTTGAACAGGACAGAGGGATACTGCATGGCTTAAAATCAGGAAGGGTGTGCATCAAGGTTGTCTCTATTCACTGTTCTTATTTAATCTGTATGCTGAGCAAATAGTCCAAGAGGGACTATTTGAAGAAGGACTATATGAAGAAGAATACAGAATCAGGATTACAGGAAGGCTCATTAACAACCTGCGATATGTAGATGAAAGTGAAGATGACTGGCATCTCTCTGTGATGAAGATCAAAGACTATAATCTTCTGTATGGATTATACCTCAACATAAGAAAACAAAAATCCTCATAACTGGACTGATTAGCAACATCACAATAAATGGAGAAGTTTGACGTTGTTAGGAATTTCATTTTACTTGGATCCACAATCAACACCCATGGAAGCAACAGTCCAGAAATCAAACTTTGGATTGCACTGGGAAAATCTGCTGCAAAAGATCTCTTTAAAGTGTTAAAGGCAAAGATGTTCCTTTGAACATGATATTTTCAGTTCCCTCATATTCATATGAAAGCTGGACAATGAGTAAGGGAGACTGAAGAAGAGTTGATGCCTTTGAATTGTGGTGTTGGGGAAGAATTCTGAAAATATCATGGACAGCCAGAGAAACACACAAATCTGTCCTGGAAGAAGTACAGCAGGATCAAGACTTAAATGTAAAAACCTAAAACTATAAAGTTCCTCAATGAAAAATAGGGGCAAATTTAGGGACCCTTATAAATGGCATAAATAGACTATCAAGCATAACCCAAAATACACAAACAGAAGAAGATAAAATAGATGAATGGAACCTTCTAAACATTACATTTTTTATGTGCTTCCAAAGACTTCTCTAAAAGAACCAAAAGAGAAGCTACAGATGGGGAAAAAATATTTGGCAATGACATATCAGACAAGGTACTTATCTCTAAAATTTGTAGAACACTCCAACACCTCAATAACAAAAAGACAAAAAATCCAATTTAAAAATGGTCATAAAACATGAACAGACACTTCACCAAAGAGGTGGCCAACAAACACATGAAGAAATGTTCACTATCATTAGCTATTACAGAGATGCAAATCAAAACAACAATGAGATACCATCTTGGGCCAGCACCAATAGCAAAGTTCAACAAGACAGAAAATAACAAATGCTGGCAAGAGTGTGGAAAGATTGGCACTCTCATACACTTCTGGTGGGACTGTAAGATGTTAAAACCACTGGGGAAAGCAGTATCGTGATTCCTTAAAAAAGCTGGAATTAGAAATACCATTAGATTCAGCAGTCCCACTACTGGGTATATATCCCAAAGAAGTGAGAGCCAGGAGAAAACAGACATATGCACACCCATGTTCATTGCAGCACTATTTACAATAGCAAAAAGATATAAATAACCTAGGTGCCCATCAAAAGAAAATGGATAACAAAACTATGGTACATACACACAATGGAATGCTATGCAACACTAAAAAATAATATAGAATCTACATAACAGCACATAACATGTATAAACTTGGAGGATATTATGCTGAGTAGGATATTATGCTGAGTGAAATAAGTCAATCACAGAAGGACAAATATTATATTAATTCATTATTGTAAAAAGACAAGGAAAGCTTGAAAAAAAAAAAAAAGTATAGCAGGAATGCTCCTTGGAAGCAAGAATGGCCAGACTTTCCCTAAACTATTTTGGTTATGTTGTCAGTAGGGATCATTTCCTGGACAGGGATGTCATGCTTGGTAAAGCAGAGGGTCAGAGAAAAGGGGGAAGACCCTCAACGTGATGAATTGACACAGAGGGTGCAACGATAGGCTCGAGCACAGGAAGAATTGTGAGGACAGCACGGGACGGCAGTGTTTTGTCTTGTTGCAAATAGAACTGCTATGAGATGGAGACAAATGAGTGGCACCTAACAACAACAACAACATGAAAAAGTATTTTTATCATTGCAACACAAATGTCAGATAAGACAAAGCTAAATGTGTTTCTTAATTTTAAGTTTCTCTTGTTTACACTCCTTCAAAAATTATCCTAGAACTTACTGTAATATTTAATTCTCTTATGATATACATCATATTTATCCTTTCTTTATATGTTCCAATATTAAATATTCCCAAGTAATTTAGATACATAAAAATATGAGACAAAAACATTTTTCCACATCCTACTCTGGTGAGTAGCGACTGGGATCTTAAAAGCTTGCAGTGGCCATCTAGATGCAACTATGGGTCTCTTCTCATCCAGAGCAAAGAAGAATGAAGAAAACCAAAGATGCATGGAAACAATTAATCCAAGGGACTGGTATACAATGTGATTCTCAGCCTATACATATATAAAACCAGAAGAACTACATGGTGCCTGGGGACCACTGTCAACTACTCAGAGGGAGATCTTTGTATGAGATCCTGGATGGAGTGTGAGAACAATGTGGAACAAAACTCAAAATTTAAAAAAAAAAAAGAGACCAAGTTTGCTTGTCTGATAAACCCTGATGGAACCTGTGAGACTATGGCCCCTAGCTGCCCTTCAGGTCTGGAACTGAACCCACACCTGTGGTTTCCAGGCAAACAAAAGACAGACATATGAGCTGAACATTTACGTTAGGCAGATACATTCCTTGGAGAGATCAATCATGAGAGAATAGAAGGGCTGTGAATGAACAAGGAGACAGCTCAGAGGGCAGGAGTACATGGGAGGAAAGTACACAGGGAAGAGGTAACTGTGGAGAGGAAGTGGGAAGAGAACTGTTGCATTGTGGGAAATGGCAGTGTGATAGTTGGAGCTGTGTGTTGGACCACCATTCTGTGTGCTTTAAGCAATTGTGATGTGGGTTGTTCCCATGATGGGATCAGATGTAGATGTTTTGAGCAGCCAATCCATTGAAAGGGAGTTTCCCTAGGGGTGTGGCCTGCTTCCAGTATATTTATGGACATCCTGGGAAAAGAGACATTCTTCTGTGGATTGGGATTCTGTTGTGCTGCCTACAAATGTCCGTGAGAGAACAATTCACCATTCAGCCTGGAGATCTTGGATTCATCATTCTTTGGAGTCAACAGCCAGCATACTGCCTGCCTACCTTGAGCTAGTCAGCCCCAGTCACTGTGTGAGTCAGGAAAAGCCTCCAGCTTGATATTTGATCCAAGAACTTGGTACTTGCCAGCTTCTATAATGTGTAAGCCATTTTCCTAAGATAAATTTCTTTTTTTCTCTCTCTCTGTATACAAAACTTTACTGGTTTTGCTTCTCTAGAGAACCCAGTCTAACACAGACAGTCAATATCATGAGACAATGTCTATGTGAACTGCTGTATAATGAATTTGCTGTGTAAATTCATCACAAAAAAAGATTGAGAGTTTTAAAAATGAGTACAAACACCAGCAAATACATGAAGAGATGCTCACGATCATTGGCCATCAGAGAGATGCAAATCAAAACAAAAATGAGATACCAGCTCACCCCAGCAGTGATGGCAAGGTTCAAGGCAGAAAATAACAAATGTTGGCGAGGATGTGGGGAGATTGGGACTCTCAAACATGGCTGGTGCGACTGTGAAGTGATACAATCACTGTGGAAAGCAGTATGGCAATTCCTTACAAAGCTGGAATTGGAAGTACTATTTGGCCCAGTAATTCCATTACTAAGTATATATCCTAGAGAGGTGAGAGCCAGGACAGGAACAGATATATGCACACTCATGTTCATTGCAGCACTATTTACTACAGCAAAAAGATAAAAACACCCTACGTGCCCATCAACGGAAGAGTGGATGACCAAACTATGATACATACACACAATGGAATTCTATGCAGCACTAAAGAATAATGTAGCATTGGCAAAACACCGCATAACATGGATAAATTTGGAGGACATTATGCTGAGTGAAATAAGTCAATCATAGAAGGACAACTATAGTATTAGTTTGTTGTGAAGGGTCAAGGAAAGGTTTATATATGGAAGGAAACTTTCTTTGTTGGTTGCCAGGGGTGGGAAGGGAGGGGAAGGCACACTGCAAAAAAAAAAAAAAAAAAATGCATTGACCCATGTCACTTTAGTTTTGTGTATTTCACTGCACATAAATTATGTTTCAATAAAATGCATTAAAAAAAGAAAGTACATACATTGAAACTCTCTTTGCCTTTGAGCAAAAGTAGTGGTGCTATTTTTTGTTGAAATTAAAATGAATTGTTTTTATTTATTGAAAATACTTAATGTAACTAACTTGAAAATATAAAGAGGATACTGGAAACTTTATAAACTCACGATTGATAGATAATGACTGTTAAAATGGACTGTGCCTTACTTCCTAGATATGTGATTTCATCCATCCTGAAAAGACCTCTGCAAACACTTTTGTTGTTGTTAGGTGCTGTGGACTCATTTCTGTCTCATAGAGACCCTGTGTACAAAGTAACAACCCCCCCCCCCCAGGTCCTGCACCGTTTCTGTATTTGAGGCCGTTGTTGCAGCCACTGTGTCAATCGATCTTATGGAGAGTCTGCCTCTGTTTCGCTGAGCCTCTACTTTTCCAAGCATGATACCCTTCTCCACGGGCTGATACCACTTATTAAGTGTTATTAACATGTCCAGAGTGAGACCAAGTAGCCACCATCGCTACTACTGAGCATTCTGGCTAGACTTCTTCCAAGATGGGTGTGTTCATCCTTTTGGTAATCCATGGTATATTCAATATTCTTCATCAACATCATAATTCAGTAAAATTAATTCTTTGGTCTTCTTTGTTCACTGTCCAGCTTTCACAAGCATATGAGGCTATGGAATTGACCATGGCTCAATTCAGGCCCACATAATAGTCAAGATGAGACCTTTGCTTTTAACATGTAAGTCTTTTGCAGCAGATTTTCCCAGTGTAAGACATTGTTTGATTTCCTGACGGCTGCTTCCATGGGCATTGATTGTGGATCCAAGTAACATGAAATCCTTTACAATTTCAATGTTTTCTCCATTTTTCATGGTGTTGCTTATAGGCTCTGTTGTGAAGATATTTTTCTTTATATTGAGATGTAATCTATACTGAAGTCTGCAGTCTTTGATCTTTGTCAGTAAGTATTTCAAATGTTCTTCACTTTTAGCAAGCAAGCTTATGTCATCTTTTCAGGAGTCTTTGCTCATTAATAAGTTTGTAATAGAGATGACTTTTTTTAATTTAAGGTGATAGTACTAAATTAAGATAAAGCAAAAACTATTTACTACAATAATTTGACACAGATAAATTATATCTAGAAAAGTATGCATGTTTTAATTAAACTAGAACTCCCATAGCAACTTCTTAAAGTATTAGGAAAAAAAGAAAACATGTATGTTGGATGCATAAAATATACCTTATTAGTTCTTTGTGGGGAGGTGGGGTTATTCTATAAGTTGTAGGATTTTAAACACAATTCTTAGCCTTTTAATGATTTTATGTCTGTGACACCCTTCCAGTCACAATAACCAAAATGTCTCCAGACATTTCCAGATATAACCCTGGTGGCAAAATCGCTTGTGTTTGAGAACCACTGAGGTAAACCCATGTCTTTTAAGCATGATTGATGTTGTTGTTGTTATGTGCCGTGGAGTCAGACCTGACTCATAGCGACCCCTTCTTGGATTTCTGAGGCAGTATCACTACGGAAGTAGATTGCCCCATCTTCTTTCTGAGGAGTGGATGGTGGATTTGAACCGCCAGCCTTCTGGTTTGCTGTATTTCACACTAAAGTCTCACCAGAACAAAGGAAGAAAGAGCAAGGGTGAGAGAGAGCAATTAATTAATAATGTCCTTATTCACAATGAATGCACATCAGTAAGAAATATTTACAAAACATATTTACGTATTAACTAGATCCTTTACAAAAAAAAAGCAAATAGAAATTAAGAAAAAAATTTATGAAAAAACAGCATGAATAATTATTAAGAAAATTTCAGGAAAGAGATAATGTCATAAAATGGTAATTTGAAAAAAAGGCTGACAAAACTCAAGAAACACATTTTGTGACACAAACAAACAGATCATCCCTCCATAAATGAAATCTAAAACCAAAGGTAGACAACAGTGAAGAAAAAACATGGGATGTGGGTAGACCCACTGCCACAAGATTCAGTAATATATCAAACCATCCAGAGGTCATGGGTTATATCCAAATATTTAATATTGTTTTTCTAGGGACAGTCAGGGGCAAACTCATTGTAGGTTTTAAATATGCACGCGGGTTAAATTGAGGGCCTCCTCAGTGGTGTAATGGTTAAGGCATTTGGCTGCTAACCAAAAGTTGGTGGTTTGACCTCACCAGCTACTCCCTGGAGGAAAGATGAAGCAATCTGCTTCTGTAAAGATTTAAAGCCTTGGAAACTCAGTGGGGGTCATTATGCACTGCAACTGATTAGATGGGAGTTAGATTTTTGTTTGTTTGTTTGTTTGTGAGTTTTTTTTTTCCCTTTTGCTTTTCCAGCCATATTTATGTTGATTGTTCCCTGGAGTCTCATTGTTTCAACTCAGGTCCAGTATATGCATTATTCTCTTAAATTCTGTTAAAGAACTACCAGCTCCAATTTAGTACGAGCAATGTGTATTAAGGATCTCTGGTGGAAGAGTGCCCAAAGGCATTTGACTGCTAACCAGAGGTTAGTGGTTCAAACCCTCCTGTGCTCCTGTGAAGAAAGATGGGGCAATCTACTTCCATAATGATTTACCAGCTC
This sequence comes from Orycteropus afer afer, assembly GCF_000298275.1. NCBI lineage: Eukaryota > Metazoa > Chordata > Mammalia > Tubulidentata > Orycteropodidae > Orycteropus > Orycteropus afer. The sequence continues at coordinate 75,042 of NW_006921608.1, forward strand.
AGAAACCCAATGGGAATTGAGAGGACTCTATGGCAATGAGGTTGGTTTGATTGTGTATTATTATCTGATTGCTGAAGAACAGGATTTGATGGGATGATCTTGTATATCCTTCGTAGTCCCATTTAATATATGAAACATGAATAGAAAAGTCCCAAAGGTATGTGTTAATTAAATAATTTTCTGGGTTGTGAAATTTAAGTACCATGGCTAAATTGGGGTGATGGCTGCTTTTTGGGTGAGAAGTGCTTGATGCACTTAAAGAGTATACGATAGAAGTTCGTTGCTTTTGAGCCTCACATTCTAAGCAGAATCGAACCAAGAATGTGTTTAATTATTAGTCTTCAAAATAAAGAAAATATATTCCAATAGTTGGACTATTTACGTGTTATAATCAGGAGATTTATTCTGAGATGTTATATATTTTCATGTGATTTTTTTAAAAAAAGGAGACATCTGCATGGTCTTAGAAGGCATGCAGATGCTGAAAATAAAGAATATTCTTATAAGGCTTGAAGGTATGTCATAGTGAAAAGTGTTAGGGTAACAGAAAATGCAGAATCCTTTTTTGTGAGCAAAGAGAGAATGCATAAAATGTCAAAGTTTAGGGACATGGGTCGCAAAGCTAAGTTAAAAATAAAAATTAGATATTAAAAAGAGAAAAACATGTAGAAAAATAAATAAATAAACCCAAATGTAAACAGTTCGTTTTAAGAAAATTTACTCAGTTGCTTTGAAAAATGTTACTAATATATTCATTAAAAGTGTGTTATTTTTTACTTATTTCTGAATATTTCAAGTAAAATTCATTTTTAGAGAAATATATTATTTAGAACAGAATTACAAAATTGGCATCTGTTAATGAAAAGAAAAAAATATGTTGAAGTACATAGTATTGTAGTATTAAAAGTCAATTACAAATCCAAATTCAACTGGTTGCAATTTAAGAATCCAACTCTCTGCCAATGAATAAGTTGACTGATGCACCAAAGAAAGCCATTTTTTCTAGGAGTTAAACCAAGGAATATTTGACAGACCAGAAAAAATAGTGCTATTATTATTTATTTAAAGAAGGATTGAATGCCTTGCTAATAGATGCATTCTTCCTAGGACCATATGCTGTGTTCTGGAAAATTATCACTTTATCTCTTAAAGTATTAGCATTTTAATGGAACAATAGTCATAATTCATATTGCAAATGACTCATTTTACAATAGTCCAGCCTATAATTATGGTTTTACTCGTTTTATGTTTCTACCTTTTTAGTTTACAAAATTCACACCAAGAGTTTTAATGTACTCTGACAGTATACAAAATAAATATTGGAGAAATGTGCTCTCAGTGAATTTTTTACATAATATAAATTTCTGTATCTTCAAAAAATTCTGTATTTGTTGAACAAATTTCTATGAACTTGTGAAGGTATTTGCTTTGAAGACAAAGAAAGAGCAAATTGGTACAAATTATTTTACATACTTCAAGTGAGTTATAGATTGTGAATGTTTAAGACCACTCAGTCGTTCACAGCTTGTAATTTTTTTATTAATTCTTCTAAACTATGCTTTGTGTTGATTTTATACATTAAATAATAAATTTGAAAAAAATGGAAATAGCTATTATTTACATTAAAAAAAAAACCTAAACTCACTGCCATTGATGAGTCAGTTCCGACTCATAGCGACCCCGCCTTGGTTTTCTGAGGTGGTATTCTTTACCTAAGAAACTTAAAAATATCACACCAAGCACTTCCGGAACATTAATAGGAATATGAGATTTGCATATGTACAGCTTTAGTACAAATTTCTTGAAAATTAGCCAATAGGAAATTTTATTATAAACTGTTGGAAAGACTTTCATTAAGGATTCAGTTTGAATAGTGTTATGTGAACCCCACAGATGGTGCAATGCCCTTACGTCCTCCAGTGCTGTCACTGGCTTTGCCGGTTCCCTGTGACTGACATATCCACTTCCATTTCTGAATCTCAAAATCCCTGATGAATCTGTGTTCTTTGTGATTCCTGATATCTCAATCTCACTCAAAGATGAAACAGAATACTTTTTGACAACTACTTACTCATTGCGTTTTGAAGCCATAAGGAATCAGGAAAATGTTCTTATTTCTAAATCTACAGATGAGGAAGGAGAAAGTCAGAGGTTTTAAGTGGCTAGATTACTTCAAAATCAAATAGGCTTACATAATTCTAGGTTAGATTTAAACACTAGTTCTACTTTTGCACACCAAAAAAAAAGAAATTAAAAAAAAAAAACTTTTGCACACAGATACCTTTAAAAAAAAAATAGTTACCAGAGAGCTAAGAAAAGAAGAAGTCCAGTCAGGTGAACAGCAATATATATTTTTAAATGCCACTACCTACACTTGTCTCTGTTCACCGACATCTCTGCACTATTAGTACTGGGATTCAGCCTCAAGAGTGAGGCCAAAAATAGTCTGATGTAGAACTAAAGCCTTGCCCTCCTCTGCCTCAGGAAAGACACTTGAGCAAAGCCAATAAATCAGCCATTGTGGGCTAAATGTGCCTGTAGCAAGCAAGCCAATATATGAAGTTATCAGGGATTTTTAAAAAGCGTGAAGAGTCAGACACTAGGCTTTCATGAATTTATGCTTCTGCTATAAAAATAAAAAAGAAATAGCAAAAATACGAATCAACAAATATATATGGTTGTGTGTATATGTTCAAACAGTAAAAAAGTGCTTAAGAAATGCTACAGACATGTTTAAAGGATATAGCAACCAGCTTGTTTGGGATGCACTAACCAATTGTGGGAGAGTTTGATTATCAACATACATAGTGCCTAAAGCACTTGACTGCTAACCAGAAGGCTGGTGGTTCAAACCCACCAGCCACTCCTCGGAAGGGAGATGGGGCAATCTACTTCTGTAGTGATACTGCCTCAGAAACCCAATGAGGGGTCGCTATGAGTCAGGTCTGACTTGATGGCACATAGCAACAACAACAATCATAGTAACACATTATAATATATTAAATGAAGTAGGATTCATGAGTCAGTACTGATATAAATAAGTAAATGAATGAATAAATGTAGGAGAAAAGAAAGCTGCTTCTCTCTTTAAAATGCCAGCTAATAAAATAGACAAGAACTTATGGTATTAGTAAATCACCATTTGGCAATCATAATCATTACAACTGACCCAGGAAAAATCTATATGTCAATGTGAAAATCACTGGGTGAATGTATTAAGAAATAGGACGTAAGCCAGTATCACAGTGTCTCCCCACAAAAACCTGGAGACACAACCATGAATTGAGTAAATAAAGGCCCTTCCTTCATAGTACTTATATTGCAGTGGTAAGAGAGTGAAAAAATAAACAATATATTTTATCACAGCTGATGATAATATTTAGAAGAAAAATAAAATTGGTGTAATGCCTAAGGCTAACCAACAGAAGGCTGGCGGTTCAAACCCACCAGCCACTCCTCAGAAGAAGATTGGGCGATCAACTTCCGTAGAGATACTGCCTCAGAAACCAAGGAGGGGTTGCTCTGAATTGGAATCAACTCGACGGCAGTGAGTTTGGTTTGGTTTTGTTTAAATTAAAAGACGTGGCAAGTGACATTTAGGTCATTTATGATGGTAGAAACGCGTCTTTGATAACGTTCCATATGAGCAAGAATGAGGACTCAAATCCTGTAGGTAGCTGGGAACAAATGACTCCAAGCAGATTCAGTACTGAGTGCAAAAGTCTAGAGGTGAAAATGTGTTTGTCATGACTGAACAAACGTGAAGAAGCTGGTGTGGCTGGAATGGATGTAAGGATGTCCAGTACAGCAGGAGAGAAGATCAGAGAGATTGCGAATGGGGTGCAAATCATATACAGCCTTGTAGGCAATAGCACAGATTTACAAGTTTATACTGAAAGACCTCATATTCATCATTCTTAACAGTTTTTTAAAAAACCAGGATTCATAAATCCTTCAATCCTTAGGCCTTCAGTTATAATCATACTGCAATGCCCATGTCTTGGTTGATTTCATATGTTTATTTTATGTTTCTAATTTACTACTTGTGACTTACAGCTAGGGAAGATGGTCTAAGCTCTGTGAAAATGTTATATATTCACACCATCTGATATCAGCTCAGCTTTCAACATTATTTATAGGCCTTTGAATATGAGAGAAAAGTAAACAAAGTAACTTCAGTATAATTGTGTAGGTTCTATAGAGAGTGGTTAAAGCAGATTTTTGGGACCACATGTGAAGGAAAATTATTACAAAGGTTCATAAATGAACGTTAACTACAGGTCACAATGTCTGAGCTGTTAGAATCTGAACTGAGTATAAATTATCCAAGTGAAAATAGAAAGAATATTCAAGGAAGAAGAAAAAAGAATGAGCTAATGAATGGGGGAGGAGTGTAAGACCACAGTACCATAAAGAAGTAAATAGAAAGCATGCTTCCATATTTTGAATAAGAGAGTATTGATAAACTGTGTTTGGAGAGGTAGGTAAGGGTAACACGATGGGGACTGAATTTTAGACAAGTTATTATTGAAAAATGTGTGGGAAAATGGGCAAGATTGAAGTCTGTGCAAATTGACTAATGTAGTGATGTAAATAAGAAATGAACACTGTAGAAAACAGTCGATAGTGATGGAAAGATACAGAATAAAACATATTTTACAAAGTAAAATGAGAGTATTTCCTTGATATGGTGATCTTCAGCTGTGAAGCAAAGAACAAATAAAGGGTAAGAGTGAAGTTTCTTACTTCATTATGGGTAGAGACAATGTCCGATTCCTGGTGGTGCAATGGTTAAAGTGCTCGGCTGCTAACTGAATGGTGGACGGTTCACAACCACCAGCGGTTCAGCAGGAGAAATATGTGGCAGTCTGCTTCCATAAAGACTTACAGCTTTGGAAGCATAACGGCGAGGTTTTACTCTGCCCTGTAGGGTCACTGTGAGTAGGAATTGACTTAGTGTTAGTAGCATTGTATTTCTGGGAGGGAAAATGTGACAGCTAATTTTCTGATACAGCCCTTTCCATAGCATTTCCAGGATGGGATATCCACTGTATGTTTGGATTGCTTTACATTTCTGCAACTCATGAATGTCTACCTAAATATATATTCCCTTCATAGTTTTCACTCTTCAAAATTTCATTCCCAAGCAATTTATACCTCTTACTCAGAATGGCCATAAACCCACTGCCATTGAGTCAGATATGACTCATAGCGACGCCTGCTTGGGTTTCCAAGGAGTTATCTCTATGGAAGTAGATTGCCCCATCTTCCTTCCAAGGAGTGGTTGGTGGGTTTGAACTACCAGCCTTCTGGGTAGCAGTCAAGTGCCTTAGGCACTATGCTACCAGAGCCCATAGAGGATCTTATCTTTCACATGTTATAATCCTCAACTATATTTTTGTATCTATTATCTCATATTTCAGAATTTTCTCTGAAAGTGATAAATATGACTTTGATTTCAAATTAAACATATATATATATTTCCAAGTTGTTTACCCCCCTATAGTGCTTGCTCCTCAAAATTTACCCAAACCTTCATGAATTACCCAAATCTGATAAACCATGTGTCCCTTGTTTCTGTGTATATTACATTGGCTTCATTTCTTCTTTTGGATTTATGATCATTCATTACCTAACTCAAAACCTTTACTTTATTGTTTTTCTGAAATGTTTCAATCAAAATCAAAGGAAATAACAATTATCATTAACTGATCTACAAAATCAACAGTCAATAAAACAAATGTATAAATAAAGAGAAGATGATATCATTTTTACTTAAAAAATAAAAGATACTTTAAGAAACTGTCAAAAATATACCAAATTATCCAATCTTGTGGGATATGACAACTTTTAAATAGGAACTATATAGTGATCCTTCAATTAGTGTGCCTTGAGAAGAAAATGTCCTTTCATAGTTAAGTCAGCTAAATTAAAAATAATAATAATAATAATATTAATAAAGCAGACTGTCTGCTTTGCGTGTTCATCAAGAAAAAATAAAAAGCTTTAATCAGTGAAGTTTATAAAGTCTTTCAAATTTATTAATCATGTGATTTCTGACTAAATTTCACCCAAATTGCAAATCTAACACCCTCTGTTCTTCCTGATACTATACTTTCTAAGGAGCTCTGGTGGTGCAGTGGTTAAGATATTTGACTGCTAACCAAAAAGTGGGTGGTTCTAAACCACCAGCCCCTCCACAGAATAAAGATGAGCCAGTCTGACTCCGTATAGATTTACAGACTTGGAAGCACAAGGAGGGTCCCTGTAGTCAGACTCGACTTGACGGCAGTGAGGTTGCCTTGATTTGATCAAATAACCACCGTAGGCTCAAGCATAGAAAAGACTGGGAGGAGGGCAGAGGACTGGGCAGTATTTTGATCTGTGCATAGGGTCGCTGTGATCTGGAACTAAACAGATGGTCCCTAACAACAACAACAAGGAACTCTGGTGGTGTAATGCTGAAGACATTTGACTGCTAACCAGATGGCTGGTGGTTCAAACCCACCAGCTACTCCTTGGAAGAAGGTTGGGCAACCTACTTCTGTAGAGATACTGTCTCAGAAACCCAAGGAGAGGTCACTATGAGTCGGGTCTGACTCGAGGGCAATGGGTTAACAACAACAACAACAACAACAATATATCAAATTGGGAAAAACTCTGAAAGGAATTATTTAATCATTATGGTTCAAATCTACCAGCCACTCCTCAGAAAGAAGACTGGGAAATCTACTTCCATAGTGATACCTCCTTGGAAGGGTCAGTGTAAGTTGGATTTGACTCAATGCCAGTGAGTTTTTTTTTTTTTTTTTTTTTAATTCTATATGCTTATTAATAATCCAGATCATCTGGATTAACTGTTATTTTTAATATCAAATAAAGCCAGTTTCTTGTTCACTTTTTCTTCTTTATGTTACAATTTGTGTGTCAAGACCTTTTTCTTTTTTTGCTCCTTCCAGTTACATATTAGTTTATTAGTTTCCAAAATAACACTAAAATATCCTTTTGGCATTTGCATTGGATTGGATCTGAAAAATGTCTTGAAGTATTAACATAATCACACATTCAGTCTTTGCTTTCAGGAAAATCTTGTGTCCCTCCATTCATTCAAAGAATCTTCCCATCAGAAAAGCTATGTTGTTGTTAGATTTTACTTTTTTTTTTTTTTTTTTTGGCATGTGTTTGTTTTATATTTAGAGAGCATACCTAGTATATTAATACATTATAATGATATATTGGCAAAAATAAGAGATCTAATAATAAAATCATTGTGTATAAAGGTAATTAAAAGAATAGAAGGAAAATATGGTTAACTTTGAATTTAAAAAAAAGGAAAAATTGAATCTATATGTTAAAATAACATACTTTGATCTCATAAAAAATGACATCATGGTTCACACAAAGAACTATGCTACTAAAGTTAGGCCTAAGTTTGCTTGAAAGGACTCTATCCAGAGGACTTCTTGCCTGAGGGGGTTCCAGAAGAAAACCACAGGGACCCAGAACCAAGAAGGGGCCACAAGAGGTCGCTTGAAGGATGCACTTGATGTATCGGGGATTGGTACAGTGCAAAAGGCATGGCCAAATTCATACATCAGGGAAAGGGATTTTAAGATTCTACTAATGCACCCATAAAAGCTGCTAGCATTTGAATTTCCAGACATGGCAATCATCTTTCAAGAACCAAGAAAAAGCTGCAAATAGCAGCCTGTAAGTATATGTGGCCCTTCTCCTTTCTTGGATATTCAACACTCCCACCATCAGTAAGTTTTATCTAAAAACCAAAAGTAAGTGTAGGTTGTGGGTGACTAAAGGAGAGGCACATTGATGGTTTGGGAAGAGCAAAAAGAGAAACAGAAAAGGAGAGAGAAGCAGCTTTGCGCTGGATGAGAGTTTAGAGGTTTATACCAGTTTGGATAAAATTTTACCATCTGAAATTGACAATGTCGTTCAATTACTAAAAGCTATTGAAGAATTACGGGATATAAAATGTTTCGAGGGATTGGGAAAAGGTTTCTGACAGAGCTATTTTGAAAGCTACAGGAAGAAAAAAATGATCACTTCCTTATTGTGGCCTACTAAGTTGTGCCTTGTTAGATACAAATCATGTTTCTTTTAGTTTTTACACAAATCTACTGTAATATCAATATCTTTCCTTTGAATATTTATATTTCCTTAATTAATTCTTAAACTGATTAGGAAAATCATAATTAAATTATTTTGTCCCATTTTCCAATCTCAAGCATCCCAAATAAGACTGCATATTGAGATATCTCTAATTCTGAAATAACTTATATGAGCTTTAGGTTAATTTGACTGCTACCAAGAAGACTGGCAGTGCAAACCCACAAGCCATGCCTGGAAAGGAAGACTGGGCAATCTACTTCCGTAGAGATGCCACCTCGGAAACCCAAGGAGGGGTCGCTATGAGTCAGGATTGCTGAGTCAGGACCTACTCCATGGCAGTGACTTTGGTTTTCTTTAATTAGATTATTTTATATAATTTTAATAATCTTTCACACAATTTTTTCAGTATTATAAATATGACATATCTATTCTGAATTGTGAACATTCATACATCATTCGTAGCTACAAGATTTTATAAAGCGTATCATTAGAGAATATTTTCCTTTTAAGAATGTCTGTATAATTGAAAATATAAAAGTAAAATGGCTTTGTTTTAGAAAATGTTGTTGCATTAGGGGCCTTGCAGTCGGCTCTGACTCACAGAAATCTTATGTACAATAGAACAAAACACAGCCAGTCCTCAGCCATCTTCACAATATTTGCTATGTTTCACCTCATAGGCACAGCCAGTGTCAATCCATGGCTTAACCAGTCTTCCACTTTTCCCTGACTCTACTTTACCAAGAAAGCTGTCCTTCTCCAGGGACCAGCCCCTTCTGACAACATGACCAAAGTGCACTAGACAAAGGTTTCCATACCACCTGCTAGGAGCACTCCAGCTGCTACTCTTCCAAGATATACTGTTTCTCTGACCACGAAGGGTATCTTGAGCACTCTTCTCCAATACCACATTCAAACACATCAATTCTTCTATACTCCTTAATCATTACCCAGCTTTCACATGCACTTGAGGCCACCAAAAACACTATGATCTAGGTCAGGCACATCCCACACCCCAAAGTGATATCTCTGCTCCCTAACAATTCAAAAATTCCCCCAACAGGCTGGCCTAGTGCAGTACTATAACAGACCTCCTGACTTCCACCTCCATGGGCCTTCAACTGTGGATCCAAGCCAAATGAAATCCCTGTCAACTTCAGTCTCCTCTCCAACCCCAACATTGGTCCAGTTTTAAGGCTCCCCATCCTCTTCGTGTTGAGGTGCAATCCACACTGAAAGCTGCAGTCCCTCAACTACAATTTCAAAATAACTTAAACATGAGCCCCTTAAGAAAGAGTTGCTTGTGCTGCAGCTTTAAGTATTTACGTTTAGACAAACAAAAATCCAGCTGTGTCTTTATTTTAGAGTTCAAGAAAAAAAGTTGTTCATTGAAAACTTTTTAAGATTAAAAAATTTTAAAAAAACCTAAAACATGTTCAGATTAAAAATCTAAAGTGAGGTAGAGGCAGAGTATATAAAATATACTGCTTTAAATTGTAAAGTATTCCTTTGAATTAATGTTATTATGTATTATCCCTTCTTCAGAGATCACAACCACATAGCATCTTCAGTTTTATATAAGAGAAGAAATATTTCCAAATTCTCATTATCCAAATTCATTTAGAGACTAATTTCAATGGCCCAACTTAAACATTTTCTGTTATACTTTCCAAAGAGATCATTTTGAATGGTTCCATCTACGTGAAAATACATACTAAAGTTTTAATCTTAGGATAATCATTTTAGATTCATCTACATTATTTGACATGTCAGGGCCTTTAATCTAATTTCTATCATTATTTCATTGTGGGTGAAATTTATTTTATTTTAACTATTCTTGCAGTGATTTTAAATTATCCAAATTATAAATGAATGTCTGAACTATTACATATAGACATATCAGCAAAATTATAGGTAGTTTAATCATCTCAACCAAGTACAGTAACTTATTTTCAATTTTATGTATAAAGAATCATTTAAAACTAATGCACTATGTGCCTGACATCTTTTCTAGTTCTAATATCAGTAATTAAGTAATCAGTAATATCAGTAATTAATAAGATGATAATGATGTTGGATATATTTATATTATTATTTAATAATATGTATACTGTGTATGTTCACAGTGATGAAAATGTTGTATCTCATACCTTACAGATTATTGTTAAGTTAAATGGTACTTTCAATTTCCAGTGAAAAAATCGAGCATTAGAATTGTCCATTTACTTTATAAATGCTGCACAGAGAATGTCTAAGACTGAGTAGAAACCTGAGACTCCTCCTTGAGTTCCACCGTTTCTCTTGTTGATGAGCTGAGCAGTCATCTCCATTCCTTTGTCTCCTCTCTATGAAATTATCAGATGAAAAGCAAATGTTAATAGTTCATCTTTTAGGAATGTAAAAATAACAAAATTAATTGATCCTTGTGGGAACTAAGCCCAAGAGTTGTAACTATCTTCATATTCTAATTAAAAAAAAAAAAAAAGTTTCTAAAATAAAAGCCAATTTGGAAAAAAAGAAAAATAAAGCCCAGCTCTTATTAAGAAGTCTTTTGTCATTACTCAAAGATACACCTTTACTCAAGATTTAACAATTAAAAAAAAAAACAAAAAAACCTTATTTAAGCGACAGCTTGCGCATACAGAAGTCCAAAGAAGAATACTGCTATTGGTGAGCAGAAAAAGAGTAGTTTCCTTTCTAACTACATATGCATATCTTTCATCATTTACTTTATTCATAGCATATGTTTACTCAATTTTATTTTTTCCCAAATATTTGACATTCATTTTTGTGATATCTTGGTAGGCATCTCCAAATACATGGGCCCACTAGTACCTAATGATGAAATTTAGAATCAAATCCATGCAATTAGGCATCCATCAAGTAAGCAAAAGTGCCTTTTTCCTTAAAAATAGATGGTTTTTCCTGCACTAATGACTGTGTTGTGCAAATTTTACCCATGTGTTTCTTACTAGTTTCACAGATTATTTATGCAAATGAGGCAGTAGGAATAAAATAGTGTGAGGAAATTAACAAGAGGATACCAAAAGAGAAAAATCCAAGACTGCTGCCATCAAGAGGGTTCTGACCCCTGGTGAAGCCATGTATCTCGGAGTAGAACGACCCTCCACAGGATTCTCAATGGCATGCATTTCTGGAAGCAGATCTCCTGGACTTTCTTCTGCAGCCCCTCTTGGTGGGTTCAAAGTGCCAATTCATTGGTTAGTAGCTGAGAGCAAACCATTTGTACCACCTAGGGACCTTCCAAGGTGATAAATTTGTGAAATATGATATATGACCTTGATTAAAAATCATAGGCATCTTAGAGGATGTATGCATGCATCATAGCTTTTCTAATGATTTCCATAGCTACTGCAAATGTTTGGGGTCCATTAATTCAACAGAAAACAGTGTCACCACAAATGCAAAAAGTGAGATCTCCAAATGTATTACACAATTCAAGAATTGTAGTTCCACTCTATTGAATATATGTTGCTGTTGTTATGTGCCGTCGAGTTGGCCCTGACTCGTAGCGACCCGTCCTTGGGTTTCCGAGGCAGTAACACTACGGAAGTAGATTGCCCCATCTTCCTTCTGAGGAGTGGCTGGTGGGTTTGAACCGCCAGCCTTCTGGTTAGGAGTCAAGTGCCTTACATTTTATTCATATTCATAAATAATAACAAACTGTTACTCCATTTTTATTAAACAAATACTGAATTTAAAAATATTACTATTTTTACTTTGCCAATCATTACGCTGTTTACTCCCTTACAGATCCTGTAGTTTTTAAGATTATTATATTTAAAACAGAAGGGCAGGAGAGACATCTACTGGCTTTTGTAAACTACTAAATATTTTAAGTAGGTGTTAAAATTCTATACAAAGTGGCAAATTTTTGAAATGCATACATGCTTTCATTTGTCATGCAGTTTTATACTAACATGAAACATATTTATTTGACAAATACATCATCAGCATTCTTTTATATCTAGTTCTTTTTTTTTTCCCTCACAAGCTTTCAAGACTTAATTAAACTGGTATTTATATAACGCTAAGATTTAAAATGTTCTACCAAATTTGATATCAACAATACAAGGAGGTAGAACTCCAGGTTTGAAATATTAGTTGTTAAAGCAAGAATTAATATGTGAACAGATTTTAAAAAAGTAAAACCCATTTATAATTGTAGAATACATCCTTAAAATTGTGATTATTTGAATGATAACCCCAATCTTTGTCTACTTCAGTACGAAGAATACAATGAAATCATCCAGTCTTTGTTTACTTCAGTAGGAAGAATAAAATGAAATAATCCAGCTTAAATTGTTTCTCACTCTTCCTCTCTGTACTTTTTTGCCCTCTCTCTTATCAGATATAAGGGGTCTTTTTCCATTTCCAAGACTGATATGTGTTTTCTATCTCTCCATAGTCATCAAAATAAGTAATAGATTTTTCTCTTGTGGTCACTTAATCTTTTAATAGCGATGAGCTGAAGCATTTTATGGTGAAGAATTCTGTATTGGTTAGGATAATAGTAGCTGCTTAACAAACCTCCAAATGTGTAATGTCTATGAAGCCAGTAAAAGATTCTTTCTAATTAATGACCCAAACAGGTATTTTTCCTATTGTCAGTTATTTGCAAATCCATGTGTTTTGGTTACCTAGTGCCACTCAAATAGAAGATACCACAAATGGGATGTCTTTAACAAACAGGAGTTTATTCTTACAATTGGAGGCCTTAAGTCCGAGTTCAAAGTACCAGGCTCTAGGGACTGTGTGAAAGCCCCTCAACCTTGGGCTTCAGCTCTGCCTCCTGCTCCTGGTCCACTAAAGCTGGAAGCTTGTCTTTACTCAGACAGCTGCTGGCTGCTGAGGCTGACAAACCCAAAGTCAACAAGGCATAGTCCCGATATTACCAAGCCACATGGCAGGCCATTAATTTAAGTCCATTAAAAGTCCCAAGATCGTCAGAGCATGGCAGGCTGCTGAACAACGACTCTGCTACATGCAAGGTTCAAGTGTTCCGTAAACTAGAGACCATTCCCAAAGCTGCTGCTTATATAGAGAAAGCAGACCACACCCCTAAAACAGCTACTCAACTTCTTGTGATAGATCCCACCATGGAGTTCATTGCCAGTCTTATCACGGGGAGTAACTACATTCAGCTGCCCAGCTACTCAACCAGGCCCAGCCAAGTTGATGCTCAACCTTAATTACCATACCATGGTAATTCAAGCTAGTGGATCCACCATCTTAACATTAAGTTCTCTGAGAAACTCAAGTTACCAAATATGAAAGAACATATGGTAAAGCATGTCCAAAACCAAACCAAACTCACTGCTATCGAATTGGATCCAACTTATAGTGACCCCTCCTTGGGTTTCTGAGGCAGTAGTATCTCTATGGAAGTAGATTGCCCCATCTTCCTTCTGAAGAGTGACTGGTGGGTTTGAACCGCCAACCTTCTGGTTAGAAGTCAAGTGCCTTCGGCACCACACCACCAGAGCTCCTGGTAAAGCATGTAGCAGACTTTTATAGGCCAATCCTATTAGTAAAGGACCATATGGCCTGTGTTGCCTGGACATTCCTAGTTTACGTTTGTATCAATATGTTCTTGTTGTTGTTAGGTGCTACAAGTCAGTTTCAATTCATAGTGACCTTACCTGCAACAGAACAAAGCATTGCCCTGTGCTGAAGCATCCTCAGAATCATTCCCATGCTTGAGTCCATCATTGTAGCCACTGTGTCAGTCCGTATTGTTAAGGGATTACCCCTTTTTCACTGACCCTCTACTTTACCTATCATGATATCCTTCTGGCAACAGGACCAAAGTATGAAAGATGAGTGGCTCTTCTCACTTCTAAGGAGCATTATGGCTGTAATTCATCCAAGACAAGTTTGTTCCTTCTTCTAGCAGTCTCTGGTAAATTCAGCTTTCTTTGCCAACACCACAATTTAAATGCCTCACTTCTTCGGTGGTCTTCCTTATGCATTGTCCAGCTGTCACATGAATACGAAGCTATTGAAAATACCATAGTTTGGGTCAGGAGGCCTTTAGCCTTCAAATTAACATCTTTAACACTTTGAAGAGTTCTTTTGCAGCATATTTGCCCAATACACTAGGTTGTTTGATTTCCTGACTGCTACTTCCATGGGCATTGATTGTAGATCCAAGTAAAATGAAACCCTCGACAACTTCAACATTTCAGTAAACTTTCTGTCCTGTTTGAAAGGAAATATTAGAAAAACCAAAGAATGAGAACTCTGAGGTATAATTGGACCAATTACTTAAAGTTGAAAGTATTTTAACTGATAGAGAAATTGAAACAACAGCTAAGAAAAATTCTAGATAAAATAGACAGATGTGACAAATCAACCAGAATATGGAGCATAGGAATTCTCTGAGAATAGAGTAAAAATATATGAAGATTTGAATTACATTATTATTTTACATACTATTTTGTTATTTTAGTGACAATTGGGGAAGGTGGAGATTTTAGCAATTATGATGCTGTGTGGCATAACCCTGATCTTTATATGTTAATTAATATTTTATAAGCAAACATGATTTTCAGGTTATTTCACAATAAAGACAAAAGACTCAACATCCATAAAAATATGATTTATGGAAAATAGGCTTAATTTATTCCAAGAACCTAAGGGTTCCCCCCTTCATAATTTTATGTCCATATTAAGTTAGTTTTGTCTATTTTAATTTCTGTGAGAAATAATAGAATTTTTTTTAGTTTTGCAGCCAATTGCTATAAATTTAAATACATATTTACTCTTTCTTAATTGGAAATATCTATATCTATGTAATATATTGCATATTATATTATTTATAATATTATTTTAGTTATTGAATCTTAATATTTTTTTTTAATATCAAGCTTGCATATTTTTCTATATGCATATATGCTAATGAAATTATTCTATCCTAAGGTCAATGAATATTGTGTTAGCCTCATTTAAAAGTATTTTAGAATTAAATGTTCAAAACATTTTTGCTTTTTTGGAAATAAATGTCATTGTACACTAATCTCTTAATTTCACTTACTAATTAAGAACACAACTTACTAGATTTGTGTGTTTTTGTTTTAGTTTACCCAAATCAAAGTTTATCTTCTCGAGCTTTTTATACTGGATAGTGTAATTTTTAATTGTGTGCTGGTATTTGTTTTGGCTTATATTCCATCTATGGTTGTTGAGTGAGCAAAATCTGTTATAAGTACTAACACATACAAACACAAATGCAGACATCCATTCTCACAGATACACAAATCTGTTAATTAATTCATTGATTGAATTGATAAAGAAATTATAGAATAAGTCAGTGGTTAAAAGCAATTACATTATAGTTTTTGAAAATTGGATATATAGCAAATCATTAATATTTTGATAGTGATGACAGGTAATTCAAATATCTCCTTATTTTCTAAAAGTAATTAATGTATAAAAACACCTCCTAATGATACATTTTAAAATTAAATTTACTAGTATTAGCATATCATGTATTTTATGAAGCACTGTTTCCATAAGTCTATTGTTCTGGGAGATCAAGAACGAAATCTTATTCTTCTTTGGCTCAGTTGCATGGCTGATGTTTAATTAACAACAAATTGATTATAAACTAATGATTCAGAACATTCCCCTCAGGGATCAAGCACGAACATTTGACATAATATGACAGATGATTTCTTTCAACTACTAGTTACTGGAAATAAATCCTAAATATGAAAAGTTTATTTATTTTCAGAGAACATATTATCAGATAGAGTGAAAAAAGAAGTAAATAACTTTGAAAGAGAGAGACATGAGGGTTATGAGTAAGCAAATCAGTAAGATATGGAAAAATGTAAAAGAATAATATCTGCACCATTTACTATATATTTCTCATTGGCAGTGAATTATGACATGAGAAAATCAGACTTTCATGCAATGAACTCATGCATTTTTATAAGTTAAAAAGTAAGCAACAGGCTTATTTGGTAGAGGTTCTTACTGCTTTTAGCCCTAAAAATGTACTTAAATTAAAGATAGTTACTTACGATGTAGTAAGATAATTTAAAAGAAAAACTTCCACTTGTAAATCACATCCAAATTCTTCTGTATGTAACATTATTCACATTTAGTTTACATGTAGACCACAAAGGCAAAAATTAGGAAAAACTGAGCAAATATTTTCATATCATCAAATGATAGAATCAAGATTTTAAGATAAATTATTAGTATTGCATAGTTGAATGTCATATTTCATATAAAGAAAAAGTCTTAAAGTCTATTCTAGAGTTTAACAAGGCAAAAAATTGTGCTTTTATTGAAGGAGAAGCTGATGGAGACCAAAGAAAATATATCAAATTATAAGACGTGTAGGAGTGAGTCTTATGTGAGCCTTGTTGTTGATCAGCTGAGTAAAAATATATTTCTAGAGGATATAATTTGGAGAAAGACGATGCGTCAGATGCTGTTGGTAGGCATTAACCCAGCTCCTCGTCCAAGTCCTTCTCTGTTGCTGCCTTCTAACAAGACATAGCCAATTGCAATGATTCTGGATGATATGAGTTCTGATATAGTTTTTCCTAGCCCCTTTTTCCTTCTTTCTTCCTTTGATTTGGAATACAGACTTGGTATCAGACATGGTCTCTGTATTGAGGGCATCTAACAATAAGACTAAGAAAAGGAGAAGATAACCACACTGATGTAGGGCCTGATACAGTTGATCTGCTCAATTGACAGTCTTAACAATGTTTGTCATGATCTTCTAGAGTGTCATTCCTTACTACAAACTTCACTTATTAAACAACTCACAAAATAATTCACTGTGGGCAATGATGACCATTGAGCCTGGAAGCTAGAAGTTTTACCTTTGTTGACTTTGATATGATGAACACATCCATGGCTAGAATAGTCAGAAAAGAATTCCCTCACATCAGTCTCTTTCTTTTGTTACTTTTTGAACTGACAGCTCACATAAATACACCAGATTGCTGCCATTCCACTTCCTGGATTAAGAGGTACTTTTCAGGTTTTCCATATAATTATCTTTTGAAGTTTTGATTTGTTTTAAATTAATTTACAAGAATTAATCTTTTGTCATAGGTATTGTGATAGTTGGAGCTGTGTGTCAACTTGGCTGGACCCCAGTTCTGTGTGGTTGTTCCCATGATGGGATCAGATGACTGTGTTCTGAGTGGCCAGTCTGCCCATGGGGAGTTTCCCTAGGGGTGTGGCCTGCTCCAAGATATCCAAGGACATTCTGGGAAGAGCTGCATTCCTTGAGGGATTGGAACCCTGGTGTGTGAACTACAGACTTCCGTGAGTGAGCGGCCCGCCGCTCAGCCTGGAGATCTCGGATTCGTCTTTTGTTGGAGTCAACAACCAGTGTACTGCATGCCAGCTTGAATCTCTCAGCTCCCCTGTGCTTGCAGAAGCCAAGGCGGCCGCAAGCCCCATCTCCTCCAGAGACTTGGACTTTTCGGCTTGGACTTGTCGGCTTCTATACGCTTGTGAGCCATTTTCCTAAGATAAATTTCTCTCTCTCTCTCTCTAAATATATATATACACTTTGCTGGTTTTTGTGTTTCTCTAGAGAACCCAATCTAACACAGGTATCTCAAACATGTTTTCTCATTTCTATTTAATTTTTGTGTCATGTATGCTATTTTTATCATTCAGAGATTTTATGTCATTTTTGTTTTGAGATTTGTGTTTTCTTAGAAATGGATGTTCCTATTAAAATTACACAGATAGATGATTTTTAAAAAAATTATTGTGATTTGGGTGAAAGTTTGCAGAGCAAATTAATTTTCTAGACAGTAGTTCATACACATTTTGTCTTATGACATCGACTGCAAACCCCACAATGTAACAGATCTCTTCCCACTTCTTCCCCATAGTTATTTCTTCCCTGTGTCCTTCCCTCCAATGCACTCCCACCCCCTGAGCTGTCTCCCTGGGCAAACACTGACCTTCTGTTCTCCCATGATTAATCGCTCCAAGAAGTGTATCTACCTGATGTAAATGTTCACCTCATATACCTGTCTATTGTTTGGCTAGAAGCCACATAAGTGAGGTCAATTCCAAATGTGAGTGGTGGCTAGGGGCTATAGTCTTAGGGGTCTCACCAGGCTCTATCAGACCAGCAAACCTGGTGATTTTTTTTATGAGTTTCAATTTTGATCTATATTGATCTCTGTCCAGGATCTCCTGCACTGATCCTCCTCTGAATGGTGGACAGTGGTAGCTGGGCACCATCTAGTTCTTCTGGTCTCATGGACATAAAGGTTTGAGGATCGCATGGTCTACCTGACCCTTGGGCTAATTGTTTCCATGCATCTTTGGTTTTCTTTGCTCTTCTTTTCTCTGGATGAGCAGAGACACATCATTGCATCTACCTGGCCACTTGAAAGCTTTTAAGATCCTAGTTGCTACTCACCAAAATTGGATGTGGAACAATGTTTGTGTATAGTTTGTTATGCCAATTGAGTTTGATGTCCCCTGTGACCATTGTTCCTAGCCCACAGTTCAAAATACTCGCTCCACCAAGCAGCTGACTATGGCCAAGAATCCACCACAACCTTGCCCTTGTCAGCATATATTTTTAAACATGTGAGATCAATGATGTTTTATCTCAGTACTTTTAAATTTTCCACATTTATTATGAAATACCTGATTTATCTTCTCTATATATCTTTCATTGAGTTTTAGGTTAGAAATACTTCATTTCTGATGCCTTCTGTATCAAAAAATATTTTCTGGTTTATATTAATTTTACATTTTATGAAGTTACTATAGTATGTTCATTATTATTTCTACACAAGGAATTAAAGAGAGTAAGAGAAGGAGGAAAAATGCGTCAGATTTTTAGTTGCATACTGTTACAAAAAAAAGAAAAAAAAAGTCAAGTACTTAACAAGTGATTTATTTTAATTCCCACATTATTGCCTATCAAAGTTCTATAGACTCTATAGTGTCATGTTACCTAGAATATATTAAAGAGTGCATTCAAATTCTGCTAAAAGTCTGTTTTTTGACTTCTTGATTTACAAAGTACTTTACAATAACGTGTGTGTGTGTGTTGTTGTTGTTATGTGCCGTTGAGTCATCTCCGACTCATAGCAACCTTATGGACAACAGAACGAAACACTGCCTAGTCCAGTACCAGCCTCAAGATCCCTACTATACCTGAGCCCATTGCTGCAGCCACTGTGTCACTCCATTTTGTTGAGGGCCTTCCCCTCCTTCACTTACCCTCCACTTTACAAAGCATGATATCTTTCTCTAGGAAATGGTCCCTTCCAACAACATGACCCAAGTAGGTGAGATGAAGCCTGGCCATTCTCACTTTCAAAGAACATTCTGGCTACACTTCCTCCAGGACAGATTTGCTAGTTCTTCTGGAAGTCCATGGTACTTTCAGTATTCTTTGCCAACACCGCAACTCAAAAGTATCAACTCTTCTTTGGTCTTCCTTATTCATTGTCCAGCTTTCATATGCATTTGAAGTGATTGAAAAGACCATGGCTTGGGTTTGGGCACACCTTAGTCTTCAAGGAGACACCATTGGTCTTCATCACTTAAAAGAGGCCTTATGCACCAGTTTTGCCTAGCAATGCATCCTTTGATTTCCTGACTGCTACTTCCACTGGTGTTGATTGTGGAACCAAGTAATATGAAATCTTTGACAAATTCAATCTTCTCTTCATTTATCGTGATGCTGCTTATTGATCCCATTGTGAGGATTTTTGTGTTCTTTGTGTTGAGCTGTAATCCATACTGCAGACTGTAGTCTTTAATCTTCATCAGTAAATGTTTCAATTAATCTTCACTTATAGCAAAGTAGTGTCATTTCCACATTGAAGGTTGTTAATGAGTCTTCCTCCAATCCTGATGCCATGTTCTTATTCATATAGTCCAGCTTCTTGGATCATTTGCTCAACATACAATTTGAATAAATATGGTGAAAAGACACAACCCTGATGCATTCCCTTCCCAATTTTAAACCCTTGTTCTGTTCCAATGACAGCCTCCTGGTCTGTGTAATGTTCCTCATGAGCACAATTAGGTATTCTGAAATTCCTATTCTTCTCAATGTTATCCATAATTTGTTATGCTCCACACAAGTAAACATCTTTTTGTTATTCTTTGCTTTCAGCCAAGTTTTATCCAACTTCAGCAGTGATATACCTCATCCCACATTGTCGTCTGAATCCAGCTTGCATTTCTGGAAGTTCCCTGTCAATATACCACTGCAACCATTTTTTAATTATCTTCAGCAAGATTTTACTTGCATATGATATTGCTTGATAATGTCCATATTCTGTAGGATCACCTTTCTTTGGAATGTTAACAAATACAGAACTCTTCTAGTCAGTTGGCCAGGTTACTATCTTCCAAATTTCTTGGCATAGACCAGAAAGTGCCTCCAGCATGGCATCTGTTTGTTGAAACATCTCATTTGGTACTCTGTCAATTCCTGGAGCCTTGTGTTTTGCCAATTCCTTCAGTGCAGTTTCAACTTCTTCCTTCAATACCCTTTGTTCTTGATCGTATACCACCTCCTGAAATGAATGAACATTGACCAATTATTTTTGGTACAGTGACTCTGTGTATCCCTTCCATCTTTTTTTGATGTTTCCTACATCATTCAATATTTTTCCCGTAAAATCTTTCAATATTTCAACTCGAGGCTTGATTTTTTTCTTCAGTTCCTTCAGCTTGACAAATATCAACCATGTTCTTCCCTTTTAGGTCTCTAACTCCAGGTCTTTGCACATTCCATTATAATAATTGACTTTTTTTTCAAGCTGCTCTTTGAAATCTTCTGTTTAATTCTTTTGTCTTGTTATTTCTTCCATTTGCTTTAGCTACTCTCCAATCAACAGCAGGTTTCCAATTCTCTTCTGACATTCATTTTGGTCTTTTCTTCCTTTCCTGTCTTTTTAATGACCTTTTGCTTTCTTCATGTATGATGTTCTTGATGTCATTCCACAGTTCATCTGGCATTCAGTCATTGGTGTTCAATGAGTCAAATCTATTATTTACGTAGTCTCTAAATTCAAGTGGGATGTAATCAATGTCATAATTTGGCTCTTTTGGACTTCTTCTAATTGTCTTCATCTTCAACTTGAGCTTGTGTATGAGAAGTTCATGGTCTGTTCCACAATCACCTCCTGGCCTTGTTTCAGCTGAAGATATTGAACTTCTCCATTGCCACTTTCCACAGATGTAGTTGATCTAATTTCCATGTGTTCTTTCTAGCCAAGTCCATGTGTATAGCTGCTGTTTATCTTGTTGAGAAAAGGTGTTTGCAATTAATAAGTCATTGGTCTTGCAAAATTCTGTCATGTGATTTCTGGTGTCATGTCTTTCACAAGGCCTTATTTTCCAACTACCGGTGATAAATCTTCTTTGTATTCAACTTTTGCATTTCGATCACCATTAATAATCAACATATCGTGGGTGCATGTTTGGTCAAGTGGTGACACACACACACACACACGTGTTTGAGTGTGTGTGTGTGTAATAGGGAGCTCTGATGGCATAGTGCCTAAGGCATTTGACTGCTAACCAGAAGGATGGTGGTTCAAACCCACCAGCAACTCCTCGGAAGGAACATTGGGTGATCTGTTTCCATGGTAATACTGCCTGGGAAACCCAAGGAGGGGTTGCTATGAGTCAGATCAGACTCATAGCATGACAGCAAGTTTGGGTTTTATATATATATATAATAAGAAATGATTTACAAAAAAGTTAACGATCTTTTCAGTCCACACAGTATGTTGTTATTGTTGTTGTTAGGTGCCATTGAGTCAGCTCCAATCACACCAACCCTATGTACAACCAAAAGAAACACTGCCTACATTATAGGCATATTTATTTATATTTCCAGAGATATAAAGAAAACGTTCAGAGTAATGACTTTCTCATTTTAGATACAAGAAATTTTCCCAATATCAACCAATATAGGAAAAAACAACAAATGAAATAATCATTAGATTCTATATTTACATTCATTCCAAGTGTTCAACTTGCAATTCTCCCAAACTCTCAGAGCTTTTGAAATGGATAAATGTGCTATGCAATATGGAGTTACACAATGACTTCCAAAAGATTGGAACCAAGTATTCTAACCAGCCAGAAATAAATAGCACAGAGAAGTAGCTCTAGAATATTCCTATTGCTTTTTTTATATTATTATGGACTTGAGGATTTATATATTGTACCACTAAAAATATATTAATCACTCCATAGCTTGTAGCCTATATTATTATCAATATTTATGTGGGACATAAATGTTTTTTCATAATTATTTTATATTTAATAAATATTTTGGTATATATAAATATAATTGCATAAATATTTTATATCCCCCAAATCTTGTTTACAACATGATTATGTTTATTTAACCATTGCATTGAAAAATTTTATCTGCATATTTTTATTTCAGTGTCAGTAGTTTTATAGAAAGCATCAGAGACTGGAGAAATACTTTGAAAATAAACATTTATTCCCCTTATCTCTCAGGCTCAGGAGATTTCCATTCTCTGGATACCTCAATATTACTTTAATTCTTATAATCTTGAGCATAATTTTATTTTAAGTATTTCATTTGTTAAAATATGTTCACCCAAATCATCTGATAAGAATTATTTTTTCTCCCAGAACCCAGACAAATAGAGTGAAAGTGGTATTCGTCTTTTCAGAATGAAGTTCTCCTAAGACCTAGGTAGCCCTTGGTGGGGCATATATCAAGCCTCATGCACCCTTGATCATATTCCCCTAAAGCTTTAACAAAATTTTATTACCTAGTTGCGACACTGACTTTAAATTGGCAGATCAATTGGTACTAATATTCAGGTACAGGGTACAATTTCTTACTATGTTTCCAAAGCTACTTTCTTTCAGATTATTCTTGGGTTTGCATATCAATGAGGCAACCATATGCCTACTATCTGTTTGTTGTCCCAAAGTCTAGTTTTTGGAATGTGCAATAATTTCAGCCTTTGCATCACTGATCTGAAAGGCTCAGCCAGGATAATCCTCAATATCTAGCAAATATTTTGAATTTAGCATATGAAAAAACAAGCTCTTTTTGCCCTCCAAGTAGGCTTCTCCAATTTTTCTCCAGTCTTCCAGTAACATAGGCCAAAAGGCTTAGTCCCATTATTAATACCACTTTGCTCTTATAAATCATATCCAACAGCTCAGCCAATTTAGTCAACTCTAATTTCAAACCTCACCCAGAATCTAAGCATGTTTATCACATCACCTACTGTGATTCAAAAAAACTATCATCTATTTATTGTCTGAACTATTGCCAATGACTTCATAATTCACTTTTGTTTTTCTTATCTATTATGGCCACTTTAGGGCCAATTCCCCACAAAGCAGTCCAATCGAGTCTTTAAAAACATAAACAGGATCATGTTATACTTACTGTCTTCCTGAAATCCATTCCATAGCCTGCAAGGTCCTGCATGATCTGAACTATTTATTTTCTGAATTAATAACTTAATAATCCTTACTACTTCATTCTCCTCCAATCATGAGAAGTTTTGCTCTTTCTTGGAAAATATCAAATACTCTCCCATCTCAGGCCCTTATCCTACAGGTGTTCTTTTCCTAAAAAGCTGTAGATGTCTTTAGGACTTATTTCCTTACTCCTGAAGATCTATCCTTAAAGGTCACTCGATCAGAGAGGGAGGTTTTCTTTCATTATCCCATATGAGAAGGTACCCCTAACTCTCTATCTCCCTTACACGACTGCAGTTTTTTCAAAGCACCTATCACACTGAAATATATTTATCACTTTATTATTTGTCTCTTCCATCTAAAATATAAGCACAGTAAAAAGAGGAGATTTGTTTGTATTGTTTTCACTGTTACATTCCCAGTACCAAGAAGAAGACTTAAAACATACCCAGTGTTATTCCATATAAGAAGAATGTTTAAATAAATTAATTAGAGTGGAACAGGTGAGAGGGAGAGGAGGTGAAAACAGCCACCAAGTCAGCATGGCTCCATCAGGAAATTAGCTACCAGAATGGAACAGCAGGCATTAAGGGAGCCATTGGAGCGTACTACTGTTGCACTAACATGATCTGCCAAAGTAAATTAGAAAAATAACTGGAGTGAAAAAGCAGCTATGGATGGGGGAATTGGAGCACAATGGTGGGAAACAGCCAAGTTCTGCCATGATTAAATGGAAACTACCCAAAACATAATAAAATACATAGATTGGAAGAGTGTTTGAGCTACCAGAGTAGAATGCGGAGGATCTTCCTTGATTTGAGAGTAAAGTATAGAGAACAAACCAAAAAGTGAATTGAAAGGGGGATACTTCTAACTGAGAAACAAAAATAAAAAGTTCCAATGGAGGGAGCCACTTATAATCATCAATTTTCTCTCTCATTTTAGTGGAAAATATTTGGATTTTCCTTCTCTTAAGTGTTTCTGCCTTACAAAGTTTCAAGATTTCATAGGCTTTGCTGTATAAAATGATGAAATTGTACCTTCTCATATACTATTGATGCAGAAAGATATATTAACTGTATCTAATTCTTATTAACTTTTCAAACTATTATCATCAAACTTCCTCTGTCATTATTTGTACTAAATGCACAAATAATTTTAAAAATTAATTGTTAAATCCAAAGAAAATCACACTGCTTCATTTTGCACTGTTGATCATTCTTATGATCAAGAAATTTTTACTTTTCATCTCTTTACTCAGTGACATCATAAATTCCTCAACTTTTTTTTCTTCTTCTTCTTTTTGAAATGATCATCGTTTTCTTGCCTCTTAAATGTTATGTGTCTCCAGATTTTAATACTTTCACTATAAAAAAAAAATGCACCCTCACCCCAGGCATTCCCATTTGTTTTCTTAATCTTGACTTACAATGATATGAGCAGCTAAAGACTCAAAAATCTATTTTCTCTCCGCTTGCTCCCTTCTCCAAGTTTCTGACTTCTGGGTTACTATTTCCAACTAAGTATTATTATAACAATCTCACAAGTCCAACTAAATTAAGCATCCTTTCTGTTCTTCCTTTGTTATCTTCTTTGACATTTGGTGGTATCAGATGGTGGTACTCAAGCTCAAAACCCAAATATTACTAAAATTACTGCTTTATTATTATCTGTCTTGGGTACTGACATTTCTCTCCACCTCAATTCATTGTTTGCTAATGTGAGATCATCTCCAATAACAAGTTTGAACAGAAAGACAAGCATTTAAAAGTTTCTTCAGTAAAGGGGATTACTTCATGTTTGCTGATAAATATTATTGAAAGATTATTAAGAAATGCTTCGATCAAAAAATCTGGGAAAAATTTGGAATTTGCTTATTCAAACACAGCAAACTTTCAAATTTATGGACTCTTTTTCCCACCCTTCTGTATTATATTTCTTTCAGAAAACTTTTCAGATTTTCAATCCCTAACTTAAAAAAAGCAGCACAGAACAGCCAACAGATCATAGCATCCTGATCAATTACAAACACTTCACTTCGAACCAAGGCTCTACAGGAGCAAGATGTACATCTCAAGTAGTCACAGGTGAAAATGTGATTTTTCTCTCAAAATAACAAGGATCGTATGCTTTCTGGCTGTACTTTTTTTTTTTTTTCCCCTCATCACATGCTTTCTAGCTTTTTTCCCCCAACAACCCTCTGCCCAATCTTTAAGGTATTGCCATATCTTATTTTATAGATTTTCTTATGGCATCACTTCCCCTCCATTTGCCAATTTTGAAATTAAACAATGTAAATGGTCAATGGCTTTAACCAGAAAACTAAGAACACACTGTGTTAAACAATGGATGTTTCTTTCTCTCATATAACCAGTGGTTGTGAATAAGAGGGCAGCTCCCTTTCAAGAGGTCGTTCATGACCCATGATCTTGCAACTTGTGCATGGTCACCACTGTGCTGTGGAAAGCTCTGAGTCCTGGATGCCAGAATGAAAGGGGAAAACAAAAATCTGAGAAAAGAAAATCTAAATCATTTTTGAAGATAAGATCAATAGAACAGTAGTAGTAATAGTTATAAGCAATAAAACATTGTAATTATCATAGTAAACATGTTGTGAGTACTTACTAGCTCATGAGACTACATGGATATTCACATGTGGACTTCCTTAAATACAATGGCTTAGGAAAGAGCTGAGAAAAATTCACTTAACATCATTCATGGCAAAGACAGAATTTAGTGGGACTGGATATGATTTCAGTCAATCTTAGTCCTGTTTTTCCTAGATAAAAACAGTTTCCTGCAGAAACTGGACTCCAAGAAGTAAAGAGAAAGAAAGGGATTCTAAGAGAGCATTATGTTAACTCTTCCTTCCATGGAGCGACTTGTGGGTTTGAACTGCCAACCTTCTGGTAGGCAGACAAAGGCATTAGTCACCGCAGCTCCCTTTAGGGAGGAGAGAGGTTAAAAATGTACATCATAAGGAAAAAGCTATAGACTGATCACATCAAGAAGCTTAAAGGAGAAGGGTACAGGAAGGAAGTGAGCAGGTGATTCGGTTGTGTTGACCAGTATATTATGCAGTATAAGGCAGTGATGCATATTTGGACTTGGAGTGGGAAGCTAGAAAGTAAAAGTAGTTACAGCCAACACAACCTCTGCACTTTCCTTGTGTTGAGCAAGGAAGCTGACTGTGGTGGCCTACTACTGTTCTTTAACATAAAATAGAAAATTGTTACATTGGCAATTTATCATGCCATTTGTTATAGTATTTTATTTTTTGTAAGAAAATTGGCAAGATGGATATAGATGATCTTATTCAGATATTCACTTTTGTGACAACTTTAAAATACATTTATTTCATTTTATATTTCCTCAGGTTTGATCTCTGTGTGAAGCAATCTATTATAAATTGGATTTGTTCAACAGATACTGCAGAGTTTCACAAATTCATCCCTCCAGATATGTGATTTTGGACAGTATAAAACATAGAGAAAACTATTAAATAAGAATAAGAAATGAAAATAAAACATACGGAAAAAGCAATGTATGCTTTCACTTGATGTTTAGGAACATAGAGATAAATCCCAAAGAAAACTCTTCCACTGTTTTTCAAAACTTAAAATTGGCTTGATCAAATTAATACATAAAATGCATATCACAAATTTACATTTTAGGAAATTCAATAGCAAGCATGTTTTTTTTTTTTTTCTTTTTCAGGAATATTGGCAGCTTTTTATTATTTTTTAATAAAAAAATACATACTAACTCCACATCATAATATGATATTAGCATACTAAATTGTTTCATAGAGCACACTCATTAGAGATACCGCCTCAGAAACCCAAAGAGGGGTCTGTCCCTATGAGTCAGAATTGACTTGATGGCAGTGATTAAGATTTTTTTATATTTTAAACCTTCCTGATTTCTTTACAGTCATTACTCCACAATTCAACTTTGTGGGTGAGCAGAAAATAATACTAGATATGAAATGAAATAAACACCAAAATTTTCACCATATACTAGAAGGTGTTTGAATTTTAGTATTTTCTGTTATGTCTTTAAAACATGTTTCATTTCCAGTTTAATCAACATTTTTAAGCCAAATGTACACTTTGTTCCTTAGGGTAGGAGTATTTTTCGTTGGCTGTGTAGAGATTTTGCCGACAAAGTGTCTGAATACAAAGTTTAACTCTTTTCACCTATCAACATGGATGTTAGTTTCCAGTTGAATTAATTCCAATTCATGAAGATCCCAAATGTGCTGAGTAGAATGGTTCCATAGGGTTTTAAAGGCTGTGACTTTCAGAAGCAGAGTGTCAGGCCTGTTTTCTGACAAGTGTCTAGGAGGGTGAGGGGTTAGAAGCCCCATTTTGGCTAGTAATCAAGCACTTAATTGTTAGTGCCACCCAAGGACTCTAATGGAAATGACTTATTATGCAAATCACTTTGCCATTGTGTGTCACAGGTTTGTTTCCTCATCTACAGAATTGAAATAACAATGCTTTCTATATTAGGAGATTTTTTTTTGTGAGAATTCAGTTCGTTAGTACATATGATAATCTTAGAACAGACAGCGTAGACATGCATTAGGTAGTTTACAAGTGTTTGCTATTAATATAAATAGCCTTCTCATTGAGAAAGTAATTTCCTCAGCATGACCCATAAATTGTGTTATTTGTCCTTGACTACTACTCACCCAAAAGGACCTTTGGTGGTGTAGTGGTTAAGGAATTTGGCTACTAACCAAAAGATTGGTGGTTCAAACCCACCAGCCACTCCACAGAAGAAAAATGAGTCGACCAGCTTGTATAAAGATTTACAGCCTTGGAAACCCAAAGAAGTTTGCTTGAGTTGTAATCAACTGAATGGCAGTGAGGTTTTTTTTTTGGTTCTTCCTCCCATGCAAGTGTCTAATTCTAACCAAATCTTCAACACTTTTCTAAATCCAGCTTCCTGCTTCCTTAGAATTATTGAATTTCCCATTTTAAACAAAATTATTTCCATTTCAGAGGATGAAGATCGTATTTTTGAAGGGAAAGTCATTCACTTATGGCCTGGAAAAGATATTCACATGTATTTCCTAGACATTATTCATTCACTATATGCCTTCTCTATTTTCTATATCTTTATACTCGTTTTCTTTTTAAATTTATATCTTTAATTCATATACATATTCATATGTTACCATTCCTTATTATCCCCTCTAATTGCTCTTGATCCCATATTGTCATTCAGTATTGCCAAATCTCATATTCTGCTGGTGAACTCTACATACTTATTTGTAATTGACAAGTGCCAACTTTCCTTATTGTATATCACAGTCAAACTACAGAAGGTGAGGCCCTTACTCCTGTAGCTCTTGTCCTCTGAATTCCACAACTACACATGAGTTTGATTCTCATATCTTCCTGAATAATAATTTTCTGACACTTCTGTCATAGGTTTTTCCCAACATTTAAAATTTGTATTTCTCAGAATCCTAAAATAAACACTTTTTATATTTATCCTGTTGATACTCTCCTTTATTCCTTTTAATTTCTTTTACCAGTTTCATATATTTCTTTTGCATAATCAATATAATATTTATATACATACTACCCTAATCTAGAAATCAAATTTATTGAATTCAGTGTGTTTTGACATTTTACACTAATGAAAATATAAAATATTTCAATTACTTCAGAAAGTTATTATATTATCCCTCTACAATGTATTGCTGTTAGGTACCTTCGAGTCAGCTCTGACTCATGACGACCCTATGTAAAACAGATCAAAATATTTCCCAGTCGTGTGCCATCCTCACAATCCTTGCTCCACCTAAAGCCATCATTGCAGTCACTGTGTCAATCCATTTTCTTGAGGGTCTTTCCCTTTTTCGCTGATCTTCCACTTTACCAAGCATGACATTCTTCTCCAGGAAATGTTCTCTTCTGACCACATGACCAAAGTAGGTGAGATGAAATCTGGCCATTCTCACTTCCAAGGAGCACCCTGGCTACACTTCTTCCAGGACAGATTTGCTAGTTCTTCTGACAGTTCATGGTATTTTCAGTATTCTTCACCAACACCACAATTCAAAAGCATCGATCCATCTTTGGTCTTCCTTATTCATCTTCCAGCTTTCTCATGCATACGAGGCAATTGAAAATACCGTGACTTGGGTTAGGTGCACCTCAGTCTTCAAAGAGACATCTTTGCTCTTCAGCACTTTATAGAGGTCTTTTGCAGTAGATTTGTCCAGTGAAATATGTAGTAAATATTGAAGTGAATGTAAATATTTTAATAATAATAATAATATAAAACAATAAATCAGAATTTGTGGCATTTGCCAAATCAATGTTCCAAGAAATATTGACAGCATTAAATGCTTATATTAGAAAGGAAAGAAGCCCTGGTGGCACAGTGGTTAAGTATTCAGCTGCTCATGGGAAAGTTAGCAGATCGAACCCATCAGCTACTCTGCAGGAGGAAGATGTAATAATCCATGAAGTTTACAGATTAGAAACCCCTGTAGGGCAATTCTGTCCTATTTCCAAAATTAAACATGTCACAAAACAACACTACCAACTAGTATCTCTCAAGACAAATATACACAGACTCTCGATATAATATTAGCAAATTTGTTTCAGCAATATATAAAAATTCAACATTTCAAGGTCTAACAGAGATTTTCTCATGAATAAAAACTTTTTTTTATTTAGTACAATATTTTGAAGTCAATATAAGCTATTATATTAAGAGAATAAAAATAAAATCTATATGAACACCTTACTAGCCACAGAGAAAACATTAAAAAATGTTTTTAACATTTACTTAATATAAATCTTACAAATGAAATGGGTGACATCACAACAGAACCAACTGAAATAAAAAGGATAATATCAGGATACTATGAAGAACTGTACTTCAGCAAATTTGAAAATCTGGAAGAAATGGACAAATTTCTAGAAATACACCACTTACCTAAACTAGCACAGACTGATGTGGAAAAGTTGAACAGGCCCATCACAAA
>NW_006921608.1:107822-115201 GCF_000298275.1 Orycteropus afer afer
GGTACATACACACAATGGAATACTATGCAACGCTAAAGAATAATGTAGAATCTGCAACACACCGCATAACATGGATGAACTTGAAGGACATTATGCTGAGTGAAATAAGTCAATCACAAAAGGACAAGTATTGTATTAGTCTGTTATTGTCAAAGTTAAGGAAAAGTTTATCTATAGAAAGAAATTTTCTTTGTTGGTTAGTGGGAGGGGAGGGGAGGGAAGGCTGTTAGATAGATAGAAGTAAGTATTGATTTGGGTGAAGAGAAGGGCAATGTACCAAATGTGAGTGACCAATATGGCACCATTGAGGAAGAGAAAGACATTGAGAGGTATATGGGAGGTACAGACAACAGATGAACCCTTTTGTACATACAGTACTGTGTTGTCAGTGAAGATAAACATGGGTATATGGATGGATAGATGGGTGGACAGGCTGAACTATTAGATATGTCTATGAAATGGGGAGTGTGTCCAAGAACATGTATAGGGTTGGCAGACAATGGTCCTATAAGTTTATGTGAATGATCAGAATTCCCAAGTGTATAGTAGAGTTGACAAGGGGCAAGGTTGTGGTCACTGCTTGGTCACAGCTACCCAGAGGGACCGAGTAGTTGAACCTGCGGGTTTGGGACCATAGTCACAGGGGACATCAAGCTCAATTGGCATAACATACTATACAAAACATTGTTCCACCATTGTTCGCGCTACTTAGGCAAGTAGTGACTGAGATCTTAAAAGCTATCAACTGCCATATAGATGCAACAATGGGTCTCTCCTCGTCCAGAGCAAAGAAGAATGAAAGAAAGCAAAATTCATGGAAACAATTAGTCCTAGTGACTAGTACACCATCTGATCTGCAGCCTATATGACTATGAGACCAAAAGAACTAGATGGTGCCTGGCTACCACTATCATCCACTTGGAAGGGGATCTATGTAGGAGATCCTTGATTGAGAGGGAGAACAATGTGGAACAAAACTCAAAGTCATTTGGAGAAAAAAAAAAGGGGGGGGACCAGATTTGCTGGTCCGATAGAGCCTGGTGGAACCACTGAGACTATGGCCCCTAGTTGCCCTTCATGTCTGGAACTGAACTCACACCTGTGGTTTCCAGCCAAACAAAAGATAAGCATATGAATTGAACATTTACTTCAGGTAGAGACACTCCTTGGAGAGAACAATCATGGGAGAAAGAAGGGCTGCTTATGCACAGGGAGACTGCTCAGGGGGCAAGAGTGCATGGAGGGATGGACACTGGGAAGAGGTAACTTTGGGGAGGAAGGGGGAGAGGAGCTGTTGCATTGTGGTAAACTGTGGTCAATGTCATGAGACAAAGTGTATATGAGCTGCTGTATGGAAAGAGTATTTGCTCTGTAAATCTTCACCCAAATCACAATTAAAAAAAAGAAATGTGGAAACCAGAAAAAAAAAAGGATAAATCTTACAGCGAAGCAGAAACTAGAAACACTGATGAAATGCTATAGTTGGTTCAAACTGGGCAGAAAATGCAGATTATACATATGTATTTTCAACTCACAGTGACATCACAGTTGGTAACTTGAAATATACTAATGGAGGTAGAAACTGGCATAAACTATGATTTTGTATTTTTATTTATTTATCTGCCTACTTATTTATTTATATTTTTGAAGGACTGTTATCAAAAATTTGCCCACATTCCACTGTAGGACATTTATTTAAAAAACTACAAAAAGCCAATACCATTTTAATGTGAAATATTGAACACTTGCCCCTTAAGATCAAAAGTAAGATAAAGATCATTGCTCCAACCTCTTATATTCAACATTGCACTGCTAATTTTAGTCATGTTGTTGTTATGTACTGTTGAGCCAGACCTGACTCATAGTGACCCCTTCTTGGGTTTCCGAGGCAGTACAACTGCGGAAGTGGATTGCTCCATCTTCCTTCTGAGGAGTGGCTGGTGGGTTTGAACCGCCAGCCCTCTGGTTAGCAGTCAGGTGCCTTAGGCACTATGCTACCAGAGCTCCGTAATTTTAGTCATAGTGATAAGAAAATAAAACAAAATGATAATTGAAAGGAAAAAGAAAACTATTTTTACGAGAAGTTGTTAAAATCGCCTATGTAGAAAACCCTGAATAGTTTCCAAACTCTAAACGATCTCCAAAAACTACTAGAACCACTGAGAAAATTTAAAACGTTTTCAGGATATAAGATAAAACACAACAATTAATTGTATTCTTAAACATTAGAACCAAAAAGTTGGTAATTGAAGCTAGAAATATCTCAATGAACAAATACATGGTATTCAAGAACTGATAATCTCAATATTTTTGAGACGTCATTCCTTCCCAATCGATTACTTTATTATGATAATATGTATGTATGTGTGGATAGATGTATGGATGGACAGACAAGTGGATGAATGGACATACAGATGGATAAATAAATAATAAAATCAAAGGTATTATACTACATGGTTTCAAGATATACATAAAACTACAACAATCAGTATTATGTGATACTGGCACGAATACAGATGTGAACATCAGTAAAACAGAACAAATAGTCTAGGAATAGAGCCACATGTATATGATTAATGTTTCACAAAGGTGCTAAGACAATTTAATGGAGAAAGGTTATATTTTTTTTTAACTAATTGTGCTAATAATTCACATATGAATATATGTCAAATGATAAAGAACAAAAAGCAAACAAAAAAAATAAGAATTTGATTCAAATTCCAAATATATGATAGCCTTAAAAGTAAATCCTAGAGTTTTACAAGAAACTGTAGGATAATTTTTGTGACTTTTATATCTTAGATAGTATGCAAGATGTATGAACCATATTTTAAAAAACAAAGATAAATTTGACTTCATCAAAATTTAAAATGCCAGCCTATTGAAAGACACTATTAAGAAAATAAAAAGTCAAGATATATATTTGCAAAAATATTTGTAAAACACACATTAAATAATAGATTTATATCAAAATAGTTTTCTAATAGAGGAAGTTGTTTTGTTTATTTGTTTAAGTCCCACTTCTTTTACATTTTCTTGATGTTCTATTTATGCATTGGATGAATTCTTATTTTTCCATGGGTCTGTCTAAGCCCGTGTTACTCACTTTGCTTCAGTTTTTTACCTTCCTATTCTTCAGATTTTGTCATTTCTATCATTATATTTTCAAGACTATAATCTTTTTCTTCTGTAGCTGTTTCTAATCTGCTGCTCAATTCTTCTACCACATTTTTATTTCAGTTATTAAAATTTTCAGCTGCAGAATTTCATTTAAACAAGATGTCTAAATATCTATTGTGATACCCTATTATTTCCTTGATAATACGTTATCTTTCAATTCTTTGAAAATATTTTAATTCTTTTAATATCTATATATATATTATATTATATATAATATATATATATATAACATATATATATACGTTAGCTTCTTTGAAGTCATCATCTACTTAGTCCAACATCTAGCTCACTGTTAGTTAAATTCTATTGATAGAACTTCTCCTCAGTTTGGGTTAAATGTTCCTGTGTTATTGCTTGTCTATTGATATTTGGTTGAAAATTGAATATTGTAGATATGTTATAATAACTCTATATTCTGTCATGTTCTCATGTGGATTATTGTGTTTAATTTCTAATAAGCTAATCATTTGCATAAGGAGCCCTGGTGGTGTAGTGATTAAGCACCCAGCTGCTAACCAAAAGTTCAGAGGTTCAAATCCATTAACAACTCTGCTGGAGAAAGATATGGCAGTCTGCTTCTGTAAAGATTATAAATATAAGCCTAAGAAAGCCTTTGGCGCAGGTCTACTCTGTCCTATGATTTGGATGTACTTGATGGCACACCACACCAACAGCAATCACTGACATGACTTTAAACTATAATTTTTTTTTTTTTTTTTTGTAGTTTACCCTGTAGTATGCAGTCGTTGATATCTCTACTTTGGTATTATGGCTCCCTGCATCTGCAATTTTTTAGCCTGAACCCCTATGTGTTTTCCTTGTATTTGAAAAAATTATCAACCAAATATCTTGGCAGAGATGATGGGCTCTAATTCTTTTCTTCAAGAAATTGTCTATTGCTTGTGTTGTTCTCCTTCCTTCAGAATCTGTATTCTGACACTTCAGTGCTAACCAGCATCACATTTCTGGCACCTGAGTCGTGAATCACTGGGAATGTAGTTAGCTAAGAAAAGCAACAAACTGACAGACTGGCTCCAGGAACCTCTAACTTCTCAGAGCAGAAATCTCTGATCTCTGTCTGCATCTTTGCCAAGGACCTGTGCATGCATAATTACAGCTTTCAGTCAGATTTTGCATAGATTGTGCTCTGATTTAGTCTTCACTGTTTCTAGGATTTCACATAGCCAGGATTTGCCCCTTAAATGTCAAACTCGTTTTCTAAGCCCTAAATTCTGGTCTGTGATATATTTAGTTGTTCGGACTGTGGCTTTTCTTACCATTGTTTTCATTGGCCTTGGAGAGCTACTGGTACCCTCAGGTCATTAAGTCACAAATTCTTAATAAATCCTCCTAGCAATTGCATTTGCTTTTCATGATTAAACTACTCTCTGACTTCTGTTGAATTTGGGACACTATCCATCACTTTAACATTCTTTCCTCCATTTTTTTGTGATTGTTATTGTTATTTGCGGGGTGATCACATTACCACTTATCTCCTTTGGCATTACCAGTTCCTCCTACCATTTTTTTTTTTTTTTTTTTGGTTTAATCTTCATTAAGATACGTTGGCACAAAAATATCCACTTATTTAAAGAGACCAATTTAATGTACTGTGACACGTATAAAACCATCACCAAAATCAAGTTGATAAACACAAAGGTCACCTTCAAATTTTCTTAGTTTTCCTTTTTAATCTTGTTTTCTTCCCCTTTGCTCTTCATCAAGGAGCCATGGTTGTGCAGTGCTTAAGTGCTCAGCTGCTAACTGAAGGGTTGATAGTTCAACCCACCAGCTGCTCTACAGGATAAAGATGTGGCAGCCTCCTTACATAAGATTCCAAACCAAAAAACCAAACACACTGCTGTTGAGTAGGACCCAACTCATAATGACCCCTCCTTGGGTTCCAAGACTATATCACTATGGAAGTAGATTGCCAACCTTCAATCCAAGGAGTGTCTGGTGGGTTTGAACCACCAGCCTTCTGGTTAGCAGTCAAATGTCTTAGGCACTATGCTCCCAGAGCTCCATAAGATTACAACCTTAGAAACCCTATTGGTAGTTTACTCTGTTCTGTAGGGTTGCTTTGCATGAGAATCAACTCCATGGCAATGGGTTCTGTTGGTTGCCCTTTTATCCCAGCAATCACTGTTCTGATTTCTGTCACAAAGATTAGTTTTCATTTTCTGGAATTTTATATACATGTAATCATACATATCTAACTTCTTTCACACAGGCTTTTTATTTTAATTATATATTCATGTGGCCACACATATCGATACTTCAATTCTTTCTTCCCCTTTTAAAGTTTTTTTTTTTTTTTTTATTTCAAACATTTTTATTGCTAAGTGTTTTACTGTTTTATGGTTATCCATAATTTACTTATCCATTCATCTGTACACACAAGTGTTTTAAATACACATGCTTTCATTTCTCTTGGAAAAAAATACCTATGAATGGAATGAATGAGATGGATAGTAGGCATGTGTTTAATATTTAAGAACTGCCAAACTGTCTCCCAAAGTGCTTGTGTTATTGTAAATTCTTACTGGCAGTGCATGGAAGTCCCAGTTGCTCTACCTCTGCCAACGGTCTTTTCATTTATCTTAATAAATTAAAGGTGATGGTTGAAGAGGAGTATTTATACATCAAAAGTTACCAAAGTATGCACTTTAAAGAGCACTTTAATTATTATAAAAGTATGTAAAAATGTAATTATCACTTATATTCCTATGAACTATACTTTTTTATTTTTCACATGTAAATATGGGCTTGTTAAATGACAGCAATGAACTTCATCTTTTGGTGCCCAGCCAGTCCTTTAGTGTTTGTTGCAGGCTATCACAGATTAAAAAGTGCTGCCCGTACCTGGAGTGTATTGTACTTGATAATTTTAAACTACAATAAAATGACATATGCCTTGAGAACTAAAGGCAGCTCATGCATTCAGAACTGCACGGAATTTAATCTCAGCCTGAATTCGCCCTCTTCTGAGCTACACTGCTGACTAACAAATCGTGTACAGGTGTGGTGTGAGTTGCTGATTCCTTTTTTTGTTATTTGTTTTTTGAGTTTGTGGCATCTCAAAAGACCAAGGAGTTGCTGAAAGCTCCTAGATAGTTTACCTCCAGCCTCAGGCAGCCTTTTGTGCAGCTCCTTGGTGGGTTGCCTAAACAACAGTTAACAACAACTCCCACAG
Organism: Orycteropus afer afer; assembly: GCF_000298275.1. Taxonomy (NCBI): domain Eukaryota; kingdom Metazoa; phylum Chordata; class Mammalia; order Tubulidentata; family Orycteropodidae; genus Orycteropus; species Orycteropus afer. The sequence continues at coordinate 114,199 of NW_006921608.1, forward strand.
GCAGCGTGATGGATGCACAACACCTGATGCTTCCTATTCTGCTTGAAATGCTACATGGAGCCAATTGAACATCTATATTAGCAACCAGCAGGAGAGGGTGCCGCTGCCCCTTTGGAACAAGGGGCCTGTTGCACTGCTGCAGTTGCCCATGTTCTAATTTCTCAAGAAACGAATTACACTACCCAAGATGTTCAATTTGAAACAGCGACTAGACTAGACACCTGGCAAGTAAATCTACAAGCAGCAGCTTAGATATTCTGTCTTCACATATATAGTATCATTCTTTCTATTTGCAACTGATATGCTTGCGGTGGCAACCGCACTGCAGGGTGAGATTCTAAGCAGTACAAGGGTGTTTTGCAAATCAGAGTTTCACTATACTTTCAAGTGTTTCATACGACAGCCCTTAGAACAATGATATCAAATAATGCATTATCAATGAAAGAAAGAAAAGAACTGTAGGATTTTTTTTTAAATATAAATTATATCATATATATTAAAATGATTGTAAAAACCTTTTTTCAATTATTATAAAACAACAAAAAAATGTCTCATGAATGTTTAACCTCATGATATTTGGAAGATAGTAAATCAAAAGTCTAGCAATTATACCTATCAATTCAAGCAAAATTATGATACAGAATTACGTTAATGGCATACAACATACTTATTTAAAAATTATAATGGTTTTATTTGAACATTTCATTAAAAATCCATTTTAGTGTCTATTTTAATACTTTACCATGTTCATATAGTATGGAGAAAATCAAATTGACTTACCAAGGTCCATATACATGTTTCATTTTTTCTACAATTTATTACGGTGTGCCATGTCTACAGTGTTATTTTCTATAAATGCAGTATTGTATAATATCCGATTATTGATGTTGCTTCAATTCATCTATAAAAGAGGATAATATGCTGAATGTTTTTGTTAGCTAGTAAAAACCAAAAATTAAAAAACCTAACTCACTTGGCTTTGAGTCAATTCATCTGTAGCACT
>NW_006921608.1:115301-115867 GCF_000298275.1 Orycteropus afer afer
TAAATCTTACCAGGGACACAAAAGACCCATACAAAGAAAACTATAAAAAACTACTTTAAGAAACCATAAGAGATCTACATAAATGGAAGAACATCACATGCTCATGGATAGGAAGATCGAACACTGTAAAAATGTCAGTTCTACCCAAAGCAATCTATACATTCAATGCAATCCCAATCTGGATCTCATCAACATTCTTTAGGGATATGGAAAAACCATTCACAACCTTTATATGGAAAGGAAAGAGACCTTGGATATGCACAGCACTATTGAAGAAGAAAAACACTGCTTGATCTCAAAACCTACTATATAGCCACAGTAGTCAAAACTGCCTGGTACTAGTACAATGACAGACACATAGACCAATGGAATAAAATTGAGAACCCAGAAATAGATCCATCGACCTATGGTCAGCTGATCTTTGACAAAGCCCCAAACTCCATTAAATGGGGAAGAGATTGTTTGTCTAACAAATGGTACTGGCAAAACTGGAGATCCATTTGCAGAAAAATGAAACAAGATCTGTACCTCACACCATACACAAAAACGAACTCCAGATGGATCAA
>NW_006921608.1:115967-123244 GCF_000298275.1 Orycteropus afer afer
TTTTACTGTTTTATGGACATCCATAATTTACTTATCCATTCATCTGTACACACAAGTGTTTTAAATACACATGCTTTCATTTCTCTTGGAAAAAAATACCTATGAATGGAATGAATGAGATGGATAGTAGGCATGTGTTTAATATTTAAGAACTGCCAAACTGTCTCCCAAAGTGCTTGTGTTATTGTAAATTCTTACTGGCAGTGCATGGAAGTCCCAGTTGCTCTACCTCTGCCAACGGTCTTTTCATTTATCTTAATAAATTAAAGGTGATGGTTGAAGAGGAGTATTTATACATCAAAAGTTACCAAAGTATGCACTTTAAAGAGCACTTTAATTATTATAAAAGTATGTAAAAATGTAATTATCACTTATATTCCTATGAACTATACTTTTTTATTTTTCACATGTAAATATGGGCTTGTTAAATGACAGCAATGAACTTCATCTTTTGGTGCCCAGCCAGTCCTTTAGTGTTTGTTGCAGGCTATCACAGATTAAAAAGTGCTGCCCGTACCTGGAGTGTATTGTACTTGATAATTTTAAACTACAATAAAATGACATATGCCTTGAGAACTAAAGGCAGCTCATGCATTCAGAACTGCACGGAATTTAATCTCAGCCTGAATTCGCCCTCTTCTGAGCTACACTGCTGACTAACAAATCGTGTACAGGTGTGGTGTGAGTTGCTGATTCCTTTTTTTGTTATTTGTTTTTTGAGTTTGTGGCATCTCAAAAGACCAAGGAGTTGCTGAAAGCTCCTAGATAGTTTACCTCCAGCCTCAGGCAGCCTTTTGTGCAGCTCCTTGGTGGGTTGCCTAAACAACAGTTAACAACAACTCCCACAGGCAGCGTGATGGATGCACAACACCTGATGCTTCCTATTCTGCTTGAAATGCTACATGGAGCCAATTGAACATCTATATTAGCAACCAGCAGGAGAGGGTGCCGCTGCCCCTTTGGAACAAGGGGCCTGTTGCACTGCTGCAGTTGCCCATGTTCTAATTTCTCAAGAAACGAATTACACTACCCAAGATGTTCAATTTGAAACAGCGACTAGACTAGACACCTGGCAAGTAAATCTACAAGCAGCAGCTTAGATATTCTGTCTTCACATATATAGTATCATTCTTTCTATTTGCAACTGATATGCTTGCGGTGGCAACCGCACTGCAGGGTGAGATTCTAAGCAGTACAAGGGTGTTTTGCAAATCAGAGTTTCACTATACTTTCAAGTGTTTCATACGACAGCCCTTAGAACAATGATATCAAATAATGCATTATCAATGAAAGAAAGAAAAGAACTGTAGGATTTTTTTTTAAATATAAATTATATCATATATATTAAAATGATTGTAAAAACCTTTTTTCAATTATTATAAAACAACAAAAAAATGTCTCATGAATGTTTAACCTCATGATATTTGGAAGATAGTAAATCAAAAGTCTAGCAATTATACCTATCAATTCAAGCAAAATTATGATACAGAATTACGTTAATGGCATACAACATACTTATTTAAAAATTATAATGGTTTTATTTGAACATTTCATTAAAAATCCATTTTAGTGTCTATTTTAATACTTTACCATGTTCATATAGTATGGAGAAAATCAAATTGACTTACCAAGGTCCATATACATGTTTCATTTTTTCTACAATTTATTACGGTGTGCCATGTCTACAGTGTTATTTTCTATAAATGCAGTATTGTATAATATCCGATTATTGATGTTGCTTCAATTCATCTATAAAAGAGGATAATATGCTGAATGTTTTTGTTAGCTAGTAAAAACCAAAAATTAAAAAACCTAACTCACTTGGCTTTGAGTCAATTCATCTGTAGCACTCATTTAAAAATTGTAGTACCTAGGACAGAGGGTGGGGACTCTTGTGGCATAGTTCCTAAGCATTTGACTGCTAACCAGATGGCTGGTGGTTCGAACACACCAGTCATTCCTTGGAAGAAAGGTTGGGCAATCTACTTCTGTAGAGATACTGCCTCAGAAACACGAGGAGGGGTTGCTATGAGTTGGATCCAACTCCACGGCAGTGAGAGTAAATGAGGATAGAGGGTTGTGTCTATTGCCAAAACTTTGTAGAAATTACCAGATGACCCATCAAGACAACAATGTGTGTGTGTTGCATGATTTAAACATTTGTATTACTTTATGGTAGTCAGAAATTGTGATCAGTTCAATCAAAGTAATTTTTAAACTTTTTTTTTTTTTTTTTTTTCCCTAATCCTTTGAAAACATAAAGCAAAGGACAGGCAAGATTACTAAATTGTTCTTAGGAAGGAATTTTTAGATGTTTATATTTTTCCTCCCTAAGAATATCGACAACAGTGAGTTTGGTTTTGGTTTGAAGAATATGTATGCAGCTTGCATAAAAAGGAAGTTCTACAATGACATTATGTAGATACACTCCTTGGAGAGATCAAGCATGGGAGAACAGAAGGGCTGTGTATCCACAAGGAGACAGCTCAGGGGGCAGGAGTGCATGGGAGGGAAGGACACAGGGAAGAGGTAACTACAGGGAGGAAATGGGAGGGGAACTATTGCATTGTGGGATATTGCAGTCAATGTCAGGAGACAAAGTGTATGTGAGCTGCTGTATGGAAAGTGAATTTGCTCTCTAAACTTTTACTCAAATCACAATAAAAATTTTTTTAAAAAAGAAGAAGAATGGAGGTGTGGGAAAAGCTTGTAAAAAAAAAGTTCTGAAGAAACATGATTTTAAACAAAAAAAATGCATTTATTTAATCTTGTAAACAAACCCTCTGCATGAGAAGGAGTCAAAGGAGTACAGATGATACTGAATTCTGATTGGGCAAGTGCTTTGGCAAAATCCCAAAATCCTTAGCAGAAGGCCATGAAACCATACTAAGGAAAAAAAAAAAAAAAAAAGAAAAGAATTCAGTTTCTTTCCATCCAAAGATAAATGTCCTGCTAAAAATCATAGTCATTTTGAGAATAGTTATTAAAATACAATTAATTTCATCTAAGGTCACACTAAGGAAAAAAAAAAAAAAAAAGAAAAGAATTCAGTTTCTTTCCATCCAAAGATAAATGTCCTGCTAAAAATCATAGTCATTTTGAGAATAGTTATTAAAATACAATTAATTTCATCTAAGGTCACACTATTTAGACAGAAGTAGACCTCCACATCTTCTTTAGTAAGAAGATAATTTTACGAGGTGAGTTATTAGGTTGAGCGAATAAATTTTATAGGACTGCTTCAGTACTAACTTTTCCCATTCAGCTGTGATATTATCACTACTTGTATCAGAATTCCCAGTTCCCTCTGAAACTTGGGTTTGTAGGAATAGGCTCTTTGGAGAAACTGGAAATTTCTTCGACTGCTGTTTCCACAATTTTAATCACTTCTTTACTCTAATTCTTTAGTCACATAGTTAAGGACACTGGAAAATTTTATGTCTTTACATTCCTAGAGGGAATACATTCCTATCCGTTAATTATTCTCCTCAAATAGTGATGTGGTTACATCTGACTTGACCAGAGGGAAGGTTACAACCCCAGCAAATAGGGCAGGGAAGATTAATACCTTTTCCCTCAATGGTATTGAGTGAGAATTGATTAGATAAAGTTTTTCACATTTAATTATCAAGGCTTTTACCTACCAGAAGTTCAGAATATCATTCACTATTCAGCAACATTAAGTCTACGGAGATAAGGTAAATTAATGAAATGTATACAATTATTAGACAAGGGAGCCAATAATTAAGCCTAGGTCTTCTGACTCCAGACCAACAGACACACCCTCTTGATTGCATTGCCCACTGTGGTTGGAGAATAAATGAATCTGTGCTCCTGTTGTACTATTGTTCCTTTCTTTTCCTTCAATATAAAATTTATGCTGTTAACTTGTCCAATCATATTCCAGGTTCATAAAAATAAGAAATGAATCTTTAATAACTGTAATTGAAAAATTATCATAAATTCTAAATGTTTTAATAGTCTGAAGGATTTTTTTTTCTTGAGAAAAAAAAATTCAATACTTCAAATTATAAGTAAATTAACTAAGGTAGTAGTGTTGAAACTTCCAAAATAAAAGATCTTAATTAGAAATTTGGAGAGAAAAGAAAATGACTATATATAATGGCATTCATATGTTTTTATAATGAATACATATATTCATTATAATATGTATATGTAATGGTACATAGTTACTTTCTCTTCTCTCTAGATTTATAATCAACATTTTGAAATTTGGAACATAGCTACTTAGCCAACTGATTGGAAGAGGTCAACATATGTGCCTATGTAAAGAAAGATGATCCAAGAGATTGCAGAAATTATTGAATAATATCTTCAATATAACGCACAAGTAAAATTCTACTGAAGATAATTCATTAACAGTTGTAGCAGTTTATTGAATGTGAAATTCGAACCAGGAATTCAAGCCAGATTCAGAAGAGACCATGGAATGAGTGATGTTATTGCTAATGTCTGGTGGATATGGGCTGGAAGAAGAGACTTCCAGAAAGATGTGTCCCTATGTTTTATTGACTAATCAAAGGCATTCAACTATGTGCATCATGACAAATTATGGATAATATTGCAAGGACTGGGAATTCCAGAACACTTAATTGTGCTCATGAGGAATCTGTGCATAGACCAAAAAGCAGTCATTCAAATACAACAAGGGCATACTGCAAGTTTTAAAATAAAAAAAGGTGTTCATCAAGGTTGTATCCTTTCGCCATACTTATTTGATATGTATGCTGAGTCAATAATCTGACAAGCTGCATTATATGAAGAAGAATGTGGCATCAGGACTGGATAACAACTCCTCAACCAATGACTAGTCTCTTTACAACAGAACCAGAACAGATCCAGTTAACAAAAGGGTCTAGCTCTGCAATAACAACTTGCAATATGCTAATGACACAATCTTGCTTGCTGAGAGTGACAGGATGTGAAGCACTTACAGATGCTTTACCAAAGAGCACAGCCTTCAGTAGGGATTACACCACCACATAAAGAAAACAAAAATCCTTGCACTGGACTAATAAACAGCATCATGATAAACTGAGATAGATTGAATTTGTCAAGGATTTCATTTCACTTGGATCCATAATCAGTATCCATGGAAGCAGCAGTCAAGAATTCTAATGAAGTCTTGCATTTGGCATATCTGCTGCAAAAGACCTGTTTAAAGTGTTAAAGAGCAAAAATGTCACTTTGAATATTAAGGTGTGCCTAACCCAAGGCATGGTATTTTCAATAGCTTCATATGTATGTGAGAACTGGACAATGCATAAAGAAGACCACAGAAGAATTGATGCATTTGAATTGTGGTGTGCATGAAAAATATTGAATGTACCATGGACTGCGAGAAGAAGGAACAAATCTGCCTTGGCAGAAGTACACCCAGAATGCTCCTTGTAAGAGAGAATGGCCAGAATCTATCTCTCGTACTTTGGTCAGGTTATCAGAAGGGACCGTTCCCTGAAGACAGATATCATGTTTGGTAAATTAGAGGGTCAGTGAAAAAGAAGAAGACCCTCGAGGAAATGAATTAACCATGTCTACAACAATGGACTCAGACATGGCAATGAATGTGAGGAGGGTGCGGCACTGGGTCGTGTTTGGTTCTGTTGTACATAGTGTCACCATGTCAGAACCAATTAGATGGCACCTACTGACAAAAACAGCAAAAATGTATATATTGTGTGAATAACTGGAATGCTAGACATTTAAATAAAAATTTGGACTATAGATATGCCAGGGGCATTGGGGTGGGAAATTGCTGCAAAAATCAGCCTTGCCAATGACTAGTCTCTTTACAACAGAACCAGAACAGATCCAGTCAACAAAAGGGTCTAGCTCTGGAAGCCTCTTCATCCTTGTGGTATTGACAGATGCCTTTTTTACTGAGAGACACACTGAGGCCTTGACTTGGGGCAATTCTTTTACAGAAGACAACACCAATAAGGATTGATTAATTAAAAGCCCCAGCAATAGAGATAACCCAAGCAGACCATGCCTGCAATAATTCTAAATATTAGATCCTCATTGTCTCAGTGCACAACAGTAGGCCAGACCACACATACTAAACCTAAACAGGGTGATTGGCTACTATAATAAAATATTTAAAAAGGTTCAAGAGTCTCCTAGCATAGTAGATGATATCTAGGATATCATTGAATCCTTGTGGTTCAATGATTCATGATAATCATTGAATAAGCATTTAAAATTCATTCAAGAAATGAGGAACCAAGAAAATTACAACCTGGATAAAAAAGTCAATAAATCTTGGATGATTACCAGGAGTGGGAGTGGAAGGGAGAGTAAACCACTAACTAAAGGATAGACACATATTAACATGAGTGAAGGAGAAGACAATAAAAAGGAAAAAAGAAATGGAGGGACCAAAGAACTTGAGCAACTCAGGCCATAGAAATAGATTTGAGGGTGGGTGTCACCAGAGGCATCTGCAGTCTGGGCATCATTGGTCAATGATAATTAACATGTAACATTTGCAGTTACCGACTGTGCCAGTTCTGAGCTGTGTTCTGGCTCTTGTTTGATTCTCATTGTAACTCAAAGATTCAGACCTTTTCACACTCCCTCCAACACCAAACCAAACCCACTGCTGTCAAGTTGATTCTGACTCACAACGACCCGCTTTGGGTTTCTGAGGTAGTGAATCGTCACAGAAGTAGATTGTCCAGTCTTGCTTCCACGGAGTGGCTGGTGGGTTTGAATCACCAACCTTCTGGTTAGCAGTCAAATGCCCCAGGCACTATGCTACCAGAGCTCCTACACACACACCAAAAAAAAAAAAAAAAGGAATAAACTAAGTTGTACCTGACCAAACTCATGATATTTTCAATCACCTCATATGCATGTGAAAATTGGACAATGTATAAGGAAAATTGAAGAAGAATTGATACATTTGGATTACAGTGTTGGTGAAGAATACTGAAAACACCTTGAACTGCCAGAAAAACGAACATACCTGTCGTGATAAAAGTACAGCCAGAATGCTCCTTAGAAGCAAAGATAGCCAGTGGATGCATTGTGGCTACAGCAGTGGATACAAGCATAGTAACCATTGTGAGGATGACTTAGGACCAGGCGATATTTCATTTTGTGGTACATAGGGTTGGAACATAAGTTGTAGTTGACTTGATGGCACCTAATAACAACAACAAAGCATAAAAAATTCTGGAAAAAAACAGGTTTCTTGAACAAATAAAAAGGAAGTTTATTAGACATTAAGGAAACTAAGTTTATTTCCACAGAAA
>NW_006921608.1:128055-136730 GCF_000298275.1 Orycteropus afer afer
TATTTGTGCTTGTCCTCTTTTCTATTGACATCACAAATTTTAATAGATATAAGATTTACAATTCTAGGTTAAAATGTATTTTTAAAATGATGCTTGTATCAACCTGCATTTGAATTCTTTCCCAGTGTTTTCATCATCATAATAAATATATGGCATTACTGTCATGAACTTGCCACAAATCATCAAAGAGAGGCTTAGGTACAGTGAAAAAAAAAGCTTTTATTAAAACGCACAACTTCAATAATAGCTAGGGGAGTGTACTCAATTACCAGTAAGTAAATTGTTTTTTGTGGACACATCTTGTCTTTCTCAAGCTTTCTCTAGTGTAAAATTCTAACTGAAGATGCACACCCACACACCCAATGAATTTTCTAATTCATGGTGCCATTCACTAATAAATTCCATAGGCTTTGGAGACAGACAAGAAACTTCCCTGCCAAATGAAAGCAAAGGCTAAGTACTTATCCATAAACTGGCATATGCATTTGAATTTTTGTCAAAAAAAAAAAAAATAACACAATCTTTTCTTTAGGTTATGTTTATGGTAACATAACATATTTAATTTATGTTAATGGTAACATTTAATCATTAAAATAAATTACCATTAATTATATTAGTATTATGACTACTGTGTGTGTGAGTGCACTAGTAGTAAAGACTGTAATAACAATAGTAGTAACAGGGTAAGCATGACTTACTGGAAGTGAAACTAAATTCAGATTAGAAAGAAACACAAAATGCTGAAAAAAATACAAGTGAAAATATGATTTTTTAAAAAATAATTTAAAAAAAGGGTTCTGAACACAACAGAGAATTATGTATAACCATATCAAGATCTCAATCTAGATATGGATATGGATGCAGTATGGATATGAATGGGTACCTTTATAGATATAGGAATAGTTGTTTTTGCTGTTAGTTGTCGCCCAGTTGATTCCAGTTCATGAAGACTCCATGTGTATAGAGTAGCGTTTTCAAGGCTGTGACCTTTCAGAAGCAGATTGCCAGCCCTGTCTTTTGAGGTGCCTCTGGGTATGTTCCAATGACTTACCTTTCAGTGAATTGCTAAGCACTTAACCATTGTAATACAGCGTTCCACCATTTGTGCCAGTCTACCAGTCCTCTGTTTCAAAACAAAATATAAGAGGCTTGTCAACTATTGAGCTAGGCTCCTTAATTAGTTTTCTTTGTTGTTGTTGTTATGTGCCATTGAGGCAGACCTGACTTATAGCTACCCCTCCTTGGGTTTCCGAGGCAGTATCACTAGGGAAATAGATTGCCCCACCTTCCTTCCAAGGAGTGGCTGGCGGGTTTGAACCGCCAGCCTTCTGGTTAGCAGTCAAGCGCCTTAGGCACTCCGCAACCAGCTTTCTTTAGGGTTGTTAAATAAGCTGAGGCTCAAGATGCAGACCCATCTAGAATATAAGGCTGCCCTTCTGAACAGAAGACCAATTAATTCAAAGTGGTGTATGATGTTTCATTAGATACCAACTAACTTCCACATTTCACATTTCCCAAATTTCATGAATTCTGAATATATTGGTGATGATATAACTATGTAGCAGGACTAAGTTTTGGGGACCATTTGGCAAGAACAACAAAACAGTGACATATTTCTGTTCAAGTAAGAGAAAAGAAAAAAAAAATGTCTTTTCATAGCATTCAGAGAAGAATCAAGGGAGGTAGGCATTGACTGATACAGGAGTAGATATTGAAATTTTAAGTAAATTGACTATACTAAGAAGGTAACATTTGTTAAAAGCTTTGGAATGATCCATGCAGTTACATAAGGAGGAAACATTCAGGCATAGGCTGGAGCCAGTGGTAAATCCCTAGGACAGGAATATGTTTACATAGGAAAGAAGTCATTGATACCCACAAGAAACAGTAATCTTCTGTCAGATAATAACAATGTCACGAAGATCCCAACAAAACCTTTAAATCTCACTTTTGCCAGTGATCTTATGTCCCCCAACAGCATCTCACACTGAATTTCTCCCAGTGGTTCTCACTCATTAAATTGCTGCAACTCTCCTGACTCTCTGCCTCCATACAGCCTCTCTGAGAGTATGACTCTAACAATCGACCAGAAGAATACAATAATACGACAAATAACAAATAACCCGAAACCAACTTGCATCCTTCAGTTTCATGGATGATTTCTCAGCCGTTCTAAAAATTGCATTATATTCAAATGCATGGAATACATGATCTTAAGTGTGGGCTACTTTGACATCAGATTTTTTCCTTAAGAAAAGTCAGAGGTTAATATTTCCTTGTCATTCTACCCTTAGTTCAATTCTAGATTTCAAATTCGATTTATTAATCATCCTTCACTATTACCATCATCTAAATGATTCATTAATACACTTTTTAGTTCTTACTTTTTTTTCTAAATCCCTATTCTTATGTTTCAATGCCTATTAAACTAAACCAGAAACTTTAGTTATCCAACATGTTCAAAATCAAAATAATCTCTTTCTACAAATTCAATGCAAACCATGAACGAACTTTTTATTCATTAATATCTAAGATAGGTACCCAGTAATTTATCTAGCACAGATCCAGAAAATCTGGAGAAATCTTTATATCTTTCCAAAATTCATTCTTTATATCCTGTGCACCATTCTGTCTACTCAATTTGTTTACACCTTTTTTTTTCCCCCTTTCATTCTTCCTATTACCACTATATAAATTCAGGCCTTTGTTATTTCTTGCCTGAACTCTAACAGTAACTCTTAAAAACAACTTCCCTGTCTGTTCCCTAATATTCCACCTATGCAATGAACTTCAAATATGACTGACACAGTCATGCTCCCTGTGTAAGACAAAGTTCTGATTGTTATTTCTCTGTTCAAATATCTTAAACCTACCCAATTGACTACAGAAAGTCAATATCATTGCTTCCGACCTGACCTCAACTGACTGTTAATTTATTTCCCGCTGCTCTCTTCCCTGAAAAACTATGTCTCTCAAGATATGCCCTGCATTTGCTGACCTTGATGGGCTTTTCCTTTGTTCTTTGTCACAGTGTGTTATTGTTAGTTTCTCATTGTTTGTTTTGGTGGTGTTTGGTTATTTTCCCATATCTACTTAACAACAGCAAAAATCTACCCGCTTTTCAAGGCTCGGTTTTGGAGACTCCTGTAACATTCATCTGCCCTCACTCCTCTCTCCACTCCATTTCAGAATGTCCTTTCTTATTCCTGAGTTTGTCCCTGTTCTGCACAATACATTCTATCTTAGTTATCTGAGTCAGCATTTCATGCTCTTACATTTTTATTTCCTCTAGGACAAGTACTGTATCTTGACCACATATTAATTCTTTATCATATTTCTCTTTGGTTAGTCATTAAATAATATGGTTCTGTATTATTATTTCTGAATCATTCATATTTCAATCCTTCTTGTTAAATCGTTTAAATTTCCCTTCACTGTATTTCAAGGTTTCAGAGGGAGGAATGTCAACTACATTAAAACAAAGCAGGTCAAAGATAAAACACTACTTGATACAAAAATATCACTGAAGTCTTTGAACAGATGCCATGTGGTGACACGAAACATTGCATAAGAGATGTGAGCACAAGTTAGGAAGAAGATGATATACAAGTAACATAATGAAGCTTGTAGTTTTATAATTAGAAAAAAGATTTGTATGGCTTTATATTAAATCTGATTTCAATATTCAACTATCAAAAAAAAAAAAAATGTAGCATTTAAGGGCACAAGGTGCCTGTGTGGTATGATTATTAAGTGTTCGGCTGTTAACCAAAAGGTTGGAAGTTTGAATTCATCAGTCACTCCCTGGGAGAAAAGACCTGGTGATCTTTTCCCATAAAGATTCAAAGTACCACCACTGCCATCAAGTCACCAGCTCAGCAACTCTACAAAACCCTACGGGGCAGCTGTCCCCTGTCTGATGGCTGGCTATCTGGGGCTGGCTATGATTCAGAATTGACTTGAGGGCCGCTAAAAACAGTAACAACAAGGAGAGAGAAGATCAAAGATACTACATTTCTGATGGTTATCAGAAATAACAGTGACATTATAATGTTGATCAGTTTTATCGAGTCGGTGGCGATGACAGATTTTTTTTTTTTTTTTTTCAAATTGATGGTATCAAATCAGAGACCATACCCATTTCTCTAATTTCAGAAAAAAACATGTGGTAAAGAGGAATGGAATAGTGTATCAACTACCATTTACAGTTTTTTATAGTAGAAGGAGGAGCTCTGGTAGCATAGTGCCTAAGGCACCTGACTGCTAATCAGAAGGCTGGCGGTTCAAACCCATCAGCCACTCCTCGAAAGGAAGGTTGGGCAACCTACTTCCATAGTACTACTGCCTCGGAAAACCCGGAGGGTTCGCTATGAGTTGGATCCGACTCAACGGCAACAAGTTTTACATTTTATAGTAGATGGAGTGCAAACCTGAGCTTCTGGAGACATCCTGAAATAGTGAGGATGATTGGTACACTTAAAAATAATATAAAGTACCTTTGATTATTTGTATACTTACTGTTTACATTGGTCTTTACTAATATCAAGAATTATGTATTTTGAGTGTACTAAATCTTTCAATTAAATCTAATCTGGTTAAATCTCTTTCCCAGTTTTTTTTTTTTGCTATCCACGTCCCCCATTCTTTTTTTAAGGAGCTCTGGTACCTAAGTGCCTAAGGCATTTGACTGCTAACCAGAAGGTTGGCGGTTCAAATCCACCAGCCACTCTGTGGAAGGAAGACTGGACAATCTGCGTCTGTAAAGATATACCTCCTCACAAGCCCCAAAGGGATCACCATGAGTCAGAATCAACTCAATGGCAGTGAGTTTGTTTGTTTGTTTGTTTTGTTATTTCCCCTTTTTATATGTCCACTTTATTTCTTCTTGTCATTAGAAAATTTGCAGGTAGATTCAAAATTCTTTGATGGAAATATTCTGCTTTGTCAAACCAAATTGGCCAGACCTCTATACTCCCACCTTGCTCAGTCACCAGCTGTGGCCTGTTCAAGGAAGGATGTAAACTCACTCCTCACAGTTGGAGAGCCAGTCATTGCTTTTTGGAGACTATAAGCAGCACATCTTGTAACACCCACCTGATTTTATGAAATCACTAATTGAAAATTTTGGAAATACTATTTGGGACATTGTCCTTCTGGAAAATTGAACAAATATTTATAAATACTATCTTTGAGTTTCTACCAATCATATGGTTTAGTCCTCCCTCAAAATCACAGCTAGTACCTGGGTCTACTTCCAGGGTCATTACCCAATGTAAGCTGGCCCTGCTTCCAGGGTGTCCTCAGTCTTTGGTCTAACTCTAGCCTCTGCAAGCCCAGAACTTTGTTTAAATGATAGCCAATATAATTAAATTAATTACTTCTTTTTTTTTTTATAATGTCAATAAAGCTTATACTTTGGCAGCTTTTCTCCCTGGATAATTTAACTTTACCAAGAGGAAATTATCAAACAGAACTTGTAATTGGAACTTCCCATTGGATAAACTTCTTTCTAGTAGTGATGGAGTTATTTCGGGAAGTCCTTCTATGTCCTTGAGTTTAACCTTACTATTTTTACTGTACTGAGGAAATAGCTTGCTCTAGTGAATACAACAAGTTAATTCAACTCCCACAAAATGTCATACTAGGTCTCAGGCCATGTATTATTTATGCTTTGTTCTTCAAGACTTTCATTCTATTTCAACCCTAACATGTTTAAGATAACTTTTTTTTTTCAATCTTTGAAAAATGTTGTTGAAATCAAATCAAAGAAGAGAACAGTTACATAATTTATATTTTTGTACTGTCATCAATCTTTAGAAAATTCATGACAAGTAAATCTATAACAATAGATATTATACCAAGGATATATAAGATGAAGACATATTTGAAAAAATAATGAGAAAAGAGAATTACTTTAATCTAATTATTTGTAGTAGACTTTTCACCCACATGATTGAAAATCAACTTTTGTCTTTTTTCTAACTCATCAGGAAATTATCCTAGGAAATAGTTTCCAAATAGTAGTTCGGAAGTAAGATGAAATATATGATAAATGACATGCAAATATCAGTTATGACATTTCATTAATATTGAACCTCAGGACCAAGAATGCTTACTGTGTCCAGTTTAATCTTTAGCACACTATTCCTATATAATTTTAAAACTTTTCAGATATTTACTATTGCTGAAGCATATACAAAAAAATGAAGAACTATAAAACAGAATAACGTGTAAAGCAGACTAGAAAATCCAGTGATTCCCATGTGCAAAGAACTTGTGAAGCAGAGATTTATTTTGTTCAGCTAAGTAGAAACACCAAACCAGGTGCCATCAAGTAGATTCTGACTCATGGTAACCCACAGGTGCAGACCAGAACTGCACACTGGAGCGTTCTCAAGGCTGAGACCTTTCAGAAGCAGCGTGCCAGGTCAGTCCTCTGTAGGAAACTCTGGGTAAATTCAAAACACTAACCTTTTGATTAACAGGCAAGTGTTTAACGTTACATGCTCACAGGGATTCAACTATAGCCTCCAAAACCAAACCAAACCAAACCCACTGCCATCAAGTCAAATCTGGCTCATAGTGACCCTTCCTTGGTTTCCCGAGGCAGTGTCACTATGGAAGTAGATTACCTAACCTTCTTTCCCAGGAGTAGTTGGTGGGTGTTAACCACCAGCCTTCTGGTCAGTAGTCAACTAGAGCATCCCAGAAGCGAAGAGCAGCCTCCGAGTTTAGGGCCTGCCTATCTCAGGCCCTGGACTTAAAATAGACCTGCCCCCAAATGAAAGCAGCCCCCAAGCACTGTGCCCACATACCTTGGCCCTGGCCTTAATATAGAGCCACCCCCAAGTGAAAAGCAGCCCCCCAACCCTGGGGAATATTGTAGAACTTCAGAAAAAGTTTACTTCTATATTATATAATTTTCCTTAAGTAATGCATGCTATTTATGTCAGGGTCCTTATCTGCCTTATTCGCTCTTATAGACAAGACAATGTCTAGCACATGTTGGGGTTTCAATAAATAATTATTGTGTATAAGGTCAATAGCTTAGATTTGGACTACAGAAGAGAAGAAGAAATAATGGCAGAGATTGAGATACATACAAAAAGTGAAATTATAGTATTTTGTTAATGGTTAAATATGGCTAGTAAAAGAAGGAGCTATTTATCCCTTTTTCTGTGCCAAGGTACTTCAAAACACATTTGCCAGATTAGATTTCCTAGTTGTTATTGTTATGTGCTGTCGAGTGGGACCTGACTCATAGCGAACCCTCCTTGGGTTTCCAAGGCATTAACACTATGGAAATAGATTGCCCAACCTTCCTTCCAAGGTGTGGCTGGTGGGTTTGAACCCCAGCTTTCTGGTTAGCAGTCAAGTGCCTTAGGCACTATGTTACCAGAGCTCCCAGCTTTCCTAGAATAGGTATTCATTCCTGTACTAATCAACATGGTCCAGGAAAGTAAAGATCACATGAAAAAGAAACCATATACATTTCTCCAAAGTGTAGGAAAGATTCCAACAGGAGGGCCTGGAAGTGTGGCAGGCATCAAGAGTTTCTTTTCCAGGGCAAAAAAAAGAAAAAGTATACTTATATGAATGAGCAGTGGTGACTCACATGGTAAGCTGTTAAATGTGTTAAACAATAAAACCTTCTTCATGGGGTAAACTGCATGTTTTGTCAATGTTGGGCTATTTGATTAGGATTAAGCCATTAATATGATCGTGATGGTCATGCATTGTGATTTGCTTAAGGACAATTAATTAAGGTATAAAGTAATCTAGTGTTAATTGACCTCTGTTAACGGACCTCTATATGTACATATTATAAGAAGCCTTCTTAAAGAAGTATTTTAAAAATGAAAATACAGAGTTCTTATCATAAAGGATATTGTGTGTCTTTATTGAGGTGCATCCAGACACAGTTGCCATTGAGTCAATGCTGGCTCACGGAACCCCATACATGTTAGAGAAGAAGTGTTCTTCATAAGATTTTCAATGGCTGACTTTTTGGAAGTAGATCACCAGGCCTTTCTTCTGAGGTGCCTCAAGGTGTTTTCAACCTTCCAACCTTTACATTAATGGCAGAACATGTTAAGTGTTTCCAAAACCTAGTGACTCATTTTAAAATGAGACCTCAATAGTATGCAAGCACGTACTCGTTTACGTTTCAGAAAATGAATGTTGTAGAACTTCAGAAAAAAAAAAGTGATATCCAGTGTTGAAATTATGAATGAGGATGAGTTTTAAAAGTCACCATTTAAATGAGCTGATACACATAAATAATTTTTGTGGTTGATAATTCAGACTGTGCTTTGGGTTTGGGAAGCCCAATGATATGTCAATAGGACATTGATTGTCTTGCTGTTGGATTAAATGCAAAATTAGCAACAAGCAATGCAAGAATAGACTAGTCTTTTGGGAAGCCTAGTTATGAACTTCAGTCAATGGTTATCCTCTTTCCACTCAACCATGATACCACAAGATTAGTCTATATTCAAGAGTCTTCACAGAAAGAGGAGCTAGAGATGAGGATAGATGAAGACATTGAAGGGAAACATTTTTCACTTCATCAAGACATCTAGAGATGACAGAAATAGCTTTCTAATATAAAAGCAAGAGAAATTGGATGAGTGAAACAAAAGTCAGTTTACTGCTAATGTAGATGACATCAGGAG
>NW_006921608.1:136830-150490 GCF_000298275.1 Orycteropus afer afer
ATTGCTTGATGAGGTCACTGTAGATATTTATGTTAGAGTGATTGTACATTAATTAGTAAAAAAGATATATCTTTGTATATTTCAAGCTACCACTTTAGTTTGAAAACTTCATCTGAGAAAATAATTGAGCACAGTTAGAAAATAATTGCCTTGTATAGATGTATTCCGTGTACTTAAATAGTTTCTATTCTTCCATTTAGCTTGATTTTCACTTTGCCATTGTACTTTACAACTGTACTTTTGGGACTGAAAATAAAAGTCGGCTATCTTTCTAGAATTTTCTATTCAGTAGTAGAAAAGAGTGATATAAATTTGTGCTTCCAAATACTGGAAAAATGTTCATTCAACCCATTTTATTTTAAATGTACTGTAATAAATGTTTGTTTGGTATTATATAGATGGTGAATATGGCTATTTGATGAAAGTGCATTTTTCTATTGGCTGTACTTTTGTTGTTTAGAACATGAATTGCTTTTTTGGAATATTTTACTGTATTTATATAAGAACAACATTATTTTTTCTTCTGAATGTGAGTATATTATCTCTTGATACTAATTTCAGTCTACCTTGCATATATTGTTTTTAAATATTCATCTTTATGAATTCCTTAGTAACTAGCTCAGTCTTGAATATATTTGGAAATAAAAATGTTTATTCAAATGAAATAAAAGGCTAAAGGTAGTAAAAGTTTTGTCAATTATAATAGCTGTCTATAAAATACAGATAAAATATTATTTATTTAAAATAATCGTCACACAGGATTGACAATTCTAGTGTTAGTTTCCAAGTGCATTTAAATAATTTTCCCAGATAATCCTTTACATATCTGTTTTGAAGCAGTAAATGTATTTTTATTATGTTTTGTTGCATCTGATTTTCCAAGAAAAATGCAAGGAAGGGAAACAATTAACTCCCTTCTCCCCAGTATATGCACTTTTTTCCTGCCATATGCACCTGTCTTAATTATTTACTGCTGCTATAACAGAAACATCACAAGTAGATAGCTTTAACAAACAGATGTTTATTATTTCACAGTTTAATAGGCTAAGTGTCTGAGTTCAAGTGCCAATTCTAGGGGAAGGCTTTCTTTCTCTGTCGGTGTAGGAATTGTCCTTATATTCTTTTAACATTTGTGAGCTTGGAATCCATTGGAGTCTCCACGTGTCTTGGTATCAGTCCTCTTCTGGTTCTAAGAGTTTCAGAGCACAGGGAAACTGGATCCAAATGACATACTCTGCTCCTGGATCCTCTTTCTTGGTGATAATTAGATCTCTTTCTCTATGCTGACATCTCCCTCCTTTTGTCTCTTCTAAGTTAAAAGGTGAAACAGGTCACCCCCAGAGAAACTCCCCTTACATCAGGTCAGAGCTGTGACTTCAGTCAGCATATTGCATTCTACTCTCATCTCCTTGCAACTGATTGGCTTATCACATCAGATCACATCATGGAGAATCATTAGATAACTACCAAACTACATCCATACATGACTGCAAAGCCACTGAGAGTCATAGCCAAGCCAAGTTGGCACTTATTTTTGGAAGACACAATTCAATCCATGACGTTCTAACATTTGGCCCCCCAAAATTCATGTCCCTACCACATGCAAAAACACTTTTACCCCATCATATCAGCCACAAAGTTTAAATCAACTTCAAATTCAAATTCTACCTTGCAGCAAAATTTCTCTTCATCTGTGAATTTAGAACAGAAGTTATCTGGTTCCGAAGTACAATGGTAGAACAGGCACAAGGTAGACATTTCTGTCACAAATGGAGAAACTGAAGGGAAGAAAGCATACCAGGCACCAAATAAGTTAAAAATCGAGAGGACAATTCACATTAGCTTTCAAGGTTTGAAAATATCCCTCTTTTCTCTGAAACCATCTAAGCTGTGGCCCTGCCCTCCAGACTCTGGGTATTTTTAATTCAATTGACTTTTAATTATTGTTTGAATACCTTGGTACAATATACAGTATTTTTCTACATAAAAATAGTGAATGTTAATTAATAGCCTTTAAACAAGAACAACTAATGTTTATATTAATAGAAATTAAGAATTTAATATACATAATATAAAATATAATGGGATTCTTAAATATACAGTGAATTCAAAACTTAAATGTTTCTTAATTATAAGATTAATGTCATACAAAAACTATTCTTGAGATTTCTAAAAATTAATGTATTTTTAAAATATTATGTAATAACCACTAAGCTAAATGAGGTTCTAGAATCCTTTTTCCAAACTATTGGAAATGAATTGAGACCATTATTTGAGGAAACTTTTCTCCTAGAGAAACCTGCCAAGTCTAAAAGTGCTGACTGATAACTTGGCAGATCTTTGGACTCCTTTTATGGTAAGGAAGTTAATACTTAGAGTCCACAATCTACCAAGTATATTCAGCCCAGTGCCTCCTTCTGCCAATGTTTGGAAAGGGCCTGAAAGGCTTAGAGAAAGATAAAGGATAAATGTTGGCTTGGTATTTAATTGACAGGAGCAATGAAGTCAGTGGAAATTAAGTAGGAGTTGGAATGGAGGTGTCACATGAGCAGACTAATTGAGATGCTTATGTGATCTTAGGTTGGGCAATCTACTTCCATAGTGATACTGCCTTGGAAATCCAAGGAAGGGTAGTTATGCATCGGGTCTGACTCGATGGCACACAGCAGCAACAACAACAACAACAAGTGGTCTTAAGATGATTAGCTTTAGATAGGAGAAATGGAAAGATATAGACCTAAGTGAAGTTCACAATCATAGAAAGCTTAGAATATTGTCATTGTTCCAATTTTCTCTGAGAAAGGTATAAAATAATAAATTCCACATTGAGCTATTGTTGTTAAGAGCTGTTGAGTTGGTTTTTGACTCAGAGGGACTCCATATGAAAAAGTAGAACTTCCTCATAAGGTTTCCTAGGCATAATCTTTATAGGAGCTACTGGGTGGGTGGAACCACCAAGCTTTTCGTTAGCAGCCCAATGTTTAACAGCAATGCCACCATTGTTCCATGATTGAAGCATTAATGTCATCTAAATATAAGCACACCATTGGATATGAAAATGTAATATATTTATAAACTGTTTATTTTCTTGCAGTGTGACTTGTGACTTTACAGTTAATTTTGTTTATATCAACTGGTTATTTTTGTCTCAATTATATGTATATGAGTGTCTACTCGAGAAATAAAATATACCATCATCTCAACATTGTGGTTCAGAACTGATTTACCATGAGGTCCCAAGCAAGGCTTTGGTAAAGGCCAATGTAAAAGAAGCAACATGTGAAAAACAAACCTAAAAGCAAGAATGGGTTGAGAAAAAAAAGTAAAAATCAACTATATACTATTGGGATAGAGTACAGGCAAATAATTAGGCAGAATAAGAATTATGAAGATAATCTTAAATCAAACTTTTGCTACATGAGGTATCTAGAAATAAAAATTCAGGAGAGATATATAGATGACTCCAAATATTATTTGGAGACATGTAAATCAGATGATTCTATACACCTTGAAGTCCTGTGAGAATCAACTATAAGACAGTGAGAATTTTTCCAGTATTATTAAAGAACATAATGAATCCCTTCACATTCATTGTAGCATAGTTAATGGAATTTCACAATACCTGATATACACAATTCTACCTTTGAATTGCCTCATTGGTCCACATCCTTTAAAATATTTCTGCCAATTTGGATTTACATATACTACACTATGTCTTAAAATGCATACATGAATTTATGTATTCTTTGCCCTGGAAGAGATTATAAGTGTTATCAGAAATTACAAAACATATGTAATTAGCAATGTATAGGAAGGTTGGGCAATCTACTTCCGTAGTGATACTGCCTTGGAAACCCAAGGAGGGGTCGCTATGAGTCGGGTCTGACACTCCAGTTTCTTGAGAGTGTTTTAGACTACGTACATATATATATTATACAGACATGTCTATGCCTATACATTGTTAATTATATGTGTTCTGTAATTTCTGATAACACTTATAATCTCTTCCAGCGCAAAGAATACATAAATTCAGGTGTGCATTTTAAAACATAATGTAGTATATGTAAATCCTAATTGAATATTTATCCAAATTCATATACATACATATATGTATATGAATGTATATGCATGTGTATGCATATATTTTATATATATGTAGTGTCTTTGTGAGTGTGTGTGTGTGTGTACCCTGAATAAAAATAAAAAAATATTTTGTAAAAGATTACAAATAATGTATTTCCTACAGGAACAATATTTTGAAGGTAAAAATGTCCTATCACACAAAATGATACATATATCTTGATCAGATTGTCAACAGCTATTTTTTTCCAATTTCTTGAGAGTGAATTAGACTAGAAAAACATATTATTTAGCATAATATTAGACACAGAGAATGCTATCACTAGTATTCTACAATACATGTTATTTTATACAAAATCTCTTGATTTTACATTGCTTACTTGTTTTCATTTTTCACCATTGGGTTCTTTATCCACTTTTTTGTTACTTTCTGCTTTGAACTATTACTTGATAGGGTTTATCACCTACCCAACTCCTTGTAGGGAAAGTCTGTATCTTTCAGCCCTTCTGTATTTAGTTATAATCATTCTCTTTAAATCTCTTCCAATTGTACCTGTAATGTATTCAACACAATATGATTTATTATTTTGACAATTTATTTTGCTGTACCTGAAAGTTATTGTCTAAGAATTCCAATTTATAGTTATATTTCAATTTTATGATTTAATATATGGCATCTCTCTTTGGCCTATGGCTGAAACATGCTTTTCCATTAGTTTTTAGTTGAGTGTTTCAGATAGTAAGTACTGGCCTTAAAAAGTTTTCTTGCCTTATGTTTTCCCTATTAGAGAATCTAAATTAAGAATAATTCATTTTCTCAGGTAATTTATTCTAGCAAATAATCCCATGGAAGATTATTAGAGGGACTTGGGGAACTGAAAAGAGATGAAGCAGAAACAAATTCTAGGTCTGTTATTAATCTAGTTAACACTAGGGGCAATTGGACCTCAACACTCCTGGGTCTCTCTTAAGTGGCAATGCTGAATATATCTATTGTCTGCCTGAACACTGACTCTTATTGATCAGTAGTTGCCCCCAGGGTATTGTTGTTGTTGTTATGTGCCATCAAGTCAGGCCCGACTCATAGAAACCCCTCCTTGGGTTTCTGAGGCAGTATCACTACAGAAGTAGATTGCCCAACCTTCCTTCCGAGGAGTGGCTGATGGGTTTGAACCACCAGCCTTCTGGTTAGCAGTCAAATATCTTAGGCACTTGAATTCCAGATCTGATAAGGTCTCCTATGTAGGTTAATGCAAGTGATTCATGCAGTGGCAGCAACATAGAATCTTCAAGACTGAAAGCTAGAAATATATGTGGCAGCTGAGGCAAGGTACTATCTAGCTACACATAAATAACACTTGAAACACCAATGGCTAGACTAAACCAGAAGGATAAGAGAATGTGGGGAGGTTATTAAATACCACAATCTTCCCACCTCTTTCATCATTCAGACCTGCTCATTTCCTACATCAAAGCCACTCCAGTACAGAGACTTCTTTAAGGTGGACTGTTGGTGAGAATCTCTACAAATTACTTAATATAAACCAATTAATAGTTTAAGCTACATTTTCTCTGCTATTGATATTTATCTATATTGATATTTGTCGTGTTCTTAAAACTTTATCCTAAAGTAATGAAGTATGCAGTTGTTTAATCTCTGTCACACTGTGTGTCTTAGATTTTTCTGGAGAAAGTAAAGGTGCTACATTTGGGGCATGTGGTACAATATTGGCTACCATTTGGCTATCAGATTACTATCATAATCCACCATGATCCATCTTGTTTTTGAAGGAGATAAAGGTGAATTGAATAAGTATGTAATAAAGACTATCATCATTTCATTCTGCAGTCTTCTATTGTGACACAACTTTCTGCCATTTTACCTAGGATGAAATATTTCTTCTATTTTAATATACTGCTTGGAAGGCAGGATTTTTTTTTTTTTTTCAATTGAATGTTTCTATTTAAATTACTCTTGCTCCATAGTCAGGCAAGAATGTGAGGAATCTGACAGCTGTCAAGTGTAACTATCCAATTATGCTTTTGGGGATTTGAATATAAGCACAGATCCAGAAAATGAACTCTTTGGGACATGCCCTAAGATAGACTTCAGTCAAGATTCCATTAATCACCTAAGTCATGATGGTATTTTAGGTCTCCTGACTTATCTGTGTTGGTTTAACACCCCTCTATAGTCTTCGAGAGCTTAGTTATTTCCCTTTCCCACTATATACGTTATTCTTGTAAATTGTTGCATGTAATTTGGTGAAGATTTGGGAAATAAATATCTTTTACTTTCACAAGGAGCTAACCATTACTTTGATCAATGGCCTCTGGATCTGATAACTGGCTTAGAAGTTGGTAAAGGATTGCAACTTAAATCAGAAATGTGACTCAGATTTCTGCTCCTCAAGTCTCTTGTTTTGGTGGTTAAACCCATAGTCATTTGCCCAGCCATCCATCCCCTAAAAATTATGTTGCCTGTGAGTTATTCACCTGTTAATCAAAGTACAGGAGTCAGATTGTCCAGTGGTCAAGCCTCTGGCTGCTCACGGAAAGGCCAGTGGATTGGATCCACCGACTACTCAGTGGTAGGAGGATGATGCAGTCTGCTTCTGAAACCCTTTGCAGCAGTTCTACTTTGTCCTACAGGGTCTCTATGAATTGGAATCAACAGGAAGACAATGGGCCAATCAAAGTGTGATTCTACAGAAGTATGAACATTACAGGGAGCTGGTGTCATAGTGAGTAAGGTAGTTGGATGCTAACCAGAAGGTCAGTGGTTCAAACACACTAGCTGCTCCACAGGAGGAAGATGAAACAATAGACTTCCAAAAATACTTACAGCTTTGGAAACCCAATGGGGTTGCTATGAGTTGGAATTGACTCAATGGCAGTGGGTTTGTTTGTTTGTTTTAAAACACAGAATTTAAGCCCCTATTCTGGAATTTTTAAATCAGAATCTGTATTTTTCTAAATAATTTCATGTGAATTTTATGGATATCAAAGTTTGAGAACCACCATAGTAGCCAATATCACAGATCCCTGTATTACAAGAAATGTGGACAACCATTACCTCCAAGATACCTATTAGAATAACTGTCATTACTGGACCTCTAAGATTAAGCTTTGTATGTTACCTAAAGTCTATTTATTGCCATTGCCATTGAATCAATTCAGACTCGGAGCCTCTAAAACACTGAATAGAACTGCCCCATAGAGTCTCCAAGACTATAATGTGGAATCAGACTGTCACAACTTTCTCCCACTGAGCTGCTTATGAATTCAAAGCCCTGGGCTTTCAGTTAGCATCTCACATTTAGCTACTTCATACAAAGCCTGTCAGTCTGTAATACTACTATCCTCACCTTTATTGAAGAACTAATTTCCATGAAGAAGAATACAGCATCAGGATTGGAGGAAAAATCATTAACCTGTGATATGCAGATGACACAACTTTGCTTCCTGAAAGTGGAGATGACGTGAAGTACTTACTGATGAAGGTCAAAGACCTTCATTACAGTATGCATCTCAAGAAAAAGGGAACAAAAACCCTCACAAATGGACCAAAAAGCAACATCATAATATGGAGAAAAGATAGACATTGTCAGCGGTTTCATTTAACTTGGTTCCACAACCAACACACATGAATGCAGCAGTAAAGAAATCAGACTTCTGACTGCATCAGGCAAATCTGCTGCAAGAGACGTCTTCAAAGCATTAAAGGGCAAATATATCATTTTGAAGAGTAAGGTGCATACCTAACCCAAGCCTTGGTATTTTCAATTGCCTCATAAGCATGGGAAAGCTGGGCAATGGGTAAGAAAGACAAAAGAAGACTTGATACCTCTGAATTTTGGTGCTGTCAAAGAATACTGAAAATTTCATGGACTGCCAAAGAGCAAAGAAATCTATCCTTGAGGAAGCACAGTCAGAATGCTTCTTGAGGTGAAAATGGACAGACTTTGTCTTACATACATTGATAATGTTGTCAGAAGAGACCATTCCCTGGAGAAAGATAGTATGTTTTGTAAAATAGAGAGTCAGCATAAAAGGGGAAAACCCTCAATGAGATGGATTGACAGTGGCTGCAATAATGGGATCAAGCATGTTGTTGTTGTTGTTAAGTGCTGTAGAGTCGGACCCGACTCATAGCGACCCCTCCTTGGGTTTCCGAGGCAGTATCACTACAGAAGTAGATTGCCCAACATTCCATCCGAGGAGTGGCTGGTCGGTTTGAACAGCCAGCCTTCTGGTTAGCAGTCAAGAGCAAGCAGAGCAAGGATTATAAGGTTGGCACAGGACTGGGTGGTGTTTCATTCATTGTACATAGGCTCACTATGAATCACAGATGACTCAACAGCACCTAACAACAACAATTCCCATGACACTATTTTCTACTATTTTTGTTGTTGCTAGCTGCCATCCAATCAGCCATTGACTCAAGGTGACTCTATGTGCTACATTGAATAGAACTGCTCCATAAGGTTTTTTTGGTTGTGATCTTTATGAAAGCAGTTCACCAGGACTTTCTTTCATGGAGCCACTGGGTGAGTTCAAACCTCCAACCTTCAGTTATTAGCCCATTGCAAAGCACTTGCGCCACTCAGGCTCCTTTCTACTTTGTTTCCTGGTCTAAAGAAGAGGGCCATCTCTGAACTTCACAACAGAATAGATCTGCTATGACATTATAAACACAGTCTAACATTTTGCTTCTATGAGTCTCTGACTATTTTCTCAACATTTAGGCAAGTTAATTCCACCATTTACTACTGGATGTCATCATATGTCACACTCAAGGAATTATTCCCAAACTTTATTACAATGAATTATAGTTATTTTAAGCTCCAGAGTGTTGTTGTTGTTTTTAATAAGCAAACTTAAAATAGGTAATTTACCTCAATGTAAAAAAATAAAAACTCACTGTCGTTGAGTTGGTTCTGACTCACAGCTACTCCTCTTTGGGTTTCCAAGGCAGTATCACTACAGAAATAGATTGCCCAATCTTCCTTCTGAAGAGTGGCTGGTGGGTTTGAACCACCAGCCTTCTGATTAGTAATCAGATGTCTTAGGCACAATGCCATCAGAGCTCCCAAATGTAAAAATTAAAACTATAAAATTTCTAAATATCCTTTTTAAAGTAAAAACTTTTATTACCTTGGGATAGGCACAAATTTTTTTATATGACACCAAAAGAACTATTTATAAAAAAGAAAAAAACACACACACACACATAAATTTTACCTCATCAAATTTAATATAGTTTAGTCTTCAATAGAAAATTAAGAAAATTAAAAGACAAGTTAAATCTAGGCGAAAATATTTGCAAAACATAAAAAAAAATAACCTCACTGTTATTGAGTAGGATCAGACTCACAGCAACCCCTCCTTGGGTTGCTGAGGCAGTATCACTATAGAAGTAGATTGCCCAACCTTCCTTCCAAGGAGTGGCTGGTGGGTTTGAACCACCAGCCTTCTGGTTAGCAGTCAAAAACATACATGCATTGTAAAACATCATATGTAACTCTTGTAATTCAATGAGAACACAATAACCAACATAAAATAAATACATAAACAAACATTTTATGAAGGAGATATATGACTATCAGCCACGAAAAGATGCTCATCATCAAAACCCAAGCCAAAGTCACTGTCATAGAGTGGATTCCGATTCATAATGACCTTGGTTGGGTTTCCTAGGCTGTACATCTTATTGAAGTAGATTGCCCCATCTTCCTTCCACAGAGCAGCTGTTCGGTTTGAACCTCCAAACTTCTGGGTAGCAGTCAAATGCCTTAGTCACTGGGCCACCAGAGCTCCTTTCATTAGCTATTAGGAAAGTACAAAGTAAAACCACAATCATATTCATACCCACTTGCATTAGAATTAAAATTTTAAAAATGCCAATATAATATACTGGAAAAATGTGGAGAAACTGAAACCCTCATTGCTGGTGGGAATGTAAAGTGATACAGCCATTATAACAAAGAGTTTGGCAAATTCTATCTTCATGATATGAAAAATTGAGAAATAAAATTTCCTATGTATATAAATGATTATTAGATAGCAGCATACAGTCACCCTTGTCCTAGGACCATGCTCACTTTTCAACTTTCTGTCACTTTACTGTTTGTAAGATTTTTAATATGTTGATATTCTACAGTGCAACAGATAAGTCTATTATATCAATGCTAATCAGGACCTGGTTAACCTGAAATGACAGGTTACTCTTTTTACTGTAAGCTCTTCTACCTGACTATTCCTAAATTCCAAAATTACAAGGAGGTGTAAAATAAACTTTGCATGGATTCAGGGTCTTCCCAGTTTGTGAAGCTTTTAGGGGTTTGTTAATCTGTTGGAACTTCCTTTATAACATAAAGAACAAGACATTTCACATTATACCTCCGTCACTAAGAAAGAGGCCCAGTGTTTTTTTGTCTTTTCCAGTTAAAGTTTCCCTTTTCATATCTCTTGTCTTCGTAGTTTACAACTTAGCTGTAATTGATATTTATTACTGATACTTTTTTTCTCTCAACTACATGAAGAATAACATGGATCAGGATTGGAAGAAGAATTATTAACAAACTACAATATGCAGATGACACACTTTTCTGGTTGAAAGTGAATATGACTTGAGGTCCTCACTGATAAAGATCAAAGACTACAGCCTTCAACATAAAGAAAACAAAAAATCCTCACAACTAGATCAATAAGCAACATCACGATAAATGAAGAAAAGATCGAAGTTGTCAATGATTTCATTTTACTTGATTCACAATCAACACCCATGGAAGCAGCAGTCAAGAAATTAGATGTCATATTGAACTGGGCAAATCTGCTGCAAAAGTCTTGTTTAAAGTGTTGAAGAGCAGAAATGTCACTTTGAAGATTAAGGTGGGCCTAACTCAAGCCATGGTATTTTCAATCGCCTCATATGCATGTGAAAACTGGACAATGAATAAGGAAGACTGAACAAGAGTGGATACCTTTGAATTGTGATTTGCAGAAAAATTCTGAAAATTCCATGGATTGCCAGAAGAATGAACAAACCTGTCCTGGAAGAAGTGCAGCCAGAATTTTCCTTGGAAGCGAGAATGGCCAGATTTTTGTCTCACCTAAGGCACTTGCCTGCCAACCAGAAAACCAGCGGTTCAAACCCACCAGCCAATCCTCGGAAGGAAGGTTGGGCAATATACTTCCATAGTGATTTTGCATCGGAAACCCAAGGAGGGGTCATTATGAGTCAGGTCCAACTTGATGGCACACAACAACAATAACTTTAGTCACGTTGTCAGAAGGGACCATTCCCTGGAAAAGGACATTATGCTTGATAAATGAAAAAGGGGAAGACCCTCAGTAAGATGGATTGGCACAGAGGCTACAGCAATGGGTTCAAACATAGCAAAGGTTGTAAGGCTGGCACAGGACCAGGCAGTGTTTCATTCTGTTGTACATAGAGCCACTAAGAGTTGGAGCTGACTCAGGGGCACCTAACAACAACATTGGTACTTTTTAATTTCAGCTGCCATTTATTTTTCAGTAAAAATAATAATTCTAATAAAATAAAATTTTATTATTTTTTCCTCATACAAGATCATAAAAGTTTTAGGAAAGATACTTTAAATATTATTCCTTACTCTCTACCTTTCACAATCTTAAAAGACTTACTTTTAATTTAAAACAATAAGAGAAATTTAACTTATTCTTACTACTAGCTAACTCATCCACCTTACTGAGTTGCTACACTTTACCACAACTTTGTTCTTTCCCTGCATGGAATCATGAAGATTACATCATTTTTTCTTAAAAGGTATACCATGTAGCTTAAAAATATATAACTTAGTGCCTAAGGTATTTGACTGCTAACCAGAAGGCTGTTGGTTCATGTCCACCAGCCACCCTCAGAAGGAAGATTGGGCAATCTACATCCATAGTGATACTGCCTCAGAAACCCAAGGAGGGGTCTCTATGAGTCAGATCCGACTCTACAGCAGTGAGTTTGGTTTTTTGGTTTTACATTTTACAACATTTCTCAAAGTTTATTTGTATAAAGAGAATCCTACATGAACTTTCCATATTCTTCCCTTTTTCATTATGGGTATGATAAAATCTGGACTTCCCAAAAATCTGTTGTGTATTTCTTCAGGACTATGTTGCTCCAGAATATGTGAAAACATACCTACTTTTTCTACATTTCACTTTCACTTGAAAGTTTGGTGAAATACATGAGTTTAATATTTAAAAAATCCATATATATTATTTAAAGCAACTACATTAGCATGCAAATAAAATATAAGACTTCAAATACATTTTAAACTTATGGATATTACTTTGAGTTATAGCTTCAGACTCCACAGGAACAGATTCACTCTCTTCATAAGCCAGTTAAAGTCAATGTTTCTGAAGTAAATCTTATGTGACTAAGTCTGTAGTTGGAATCAAAATCCACTTCTACATATATTTTTTCTCCTTTTTTAGGGAAAATGATGAGGACTGTGTGACTTCGTGAGCTCCTGGTATCTGTGCATTACTTGGACCTATACTATATCCAATGTAAACAAAGTCAATTCTCATAATGTTAACAATAATGTCTTTAGAGGCAGCTACTGAAATGGCTTTAAGTGATCTTGTCTCCTGGTATTCATGTCCTTGTGTAATCCCTCCTCTCGATTTTGGGTATGAAAATTGTCTCTTCGCAGGGAAGAGTATAGCAAAATAATGTGTAGTATAAAGTTAAGTATTGGATGATCATGGTGGTGGTAATAAAAGTTGCAAAAACTAATATGCATTCTATGTAAAGATGAGCCACAATATACAGATTCCTATTGTCACAATTTGTCTTTGGCAATGTCTATACTTTTTGCCTTGTTGCACATCTTAGTTGATTTTCAAACATTTACTTTTCTTTGTTATATAAATTTTCTCTTGTCAAAAGTATCAGTTGGGATTAGAAGTTGACCCTATGGCTAAAATACCAAGCAAACAGGCCGTGCAGAGTAATCTTACCTTTTCAAAGAAACCCACTTGCAGCAGCAGTGCCTTTCCTTTGTAAGTTTCCCTCCTCCTGAAGGTGGTTTTGGTATTTAGAGGAATAGTATTTTTTTTCCATGAAACATTGCCGAAATGCAAGCCAACTACCCCATTGTGTGCTATTGCAAAGAAATATCGATCCATTATCCTGTTGGAGGCAAAGCGGCTATTTCAGGCTTGAGAGATGACATGTGATTTGCAGCAGGATGCCTTTCTAAGGGATTTTGATGGTTCTTTTGCTACAAATGAGCAAAAAAGGTAATTTGAAAAATTACCATTTACTGGTTCAGCCATAGATATTTTATCCTTTAGCAATATTAATTTTTTTTAGTATGACAGTACTTGAACATATAATTATTTTAATTGTTCACAAACATACTGACAAAGCATGAGGATGTTCTTTGGACTCAAATAGTCGAGGGAAGGACTTTCCTTATGCAGTGGATGAATAGCATTCTTAATTATTTAATCTGAGTATCCATAGGTCACGTGTTAGTTTTATTATGAAACTGTCATCCACAGGCCTTGGTTGTCGTTGTTATGTGCCGTC
>NW_006921608.1:151238-151903 GCF_000298275.1 Orycteropus afer afer
TTGAACCTCCAGCCTTCTGGTTAGCAGTCAAGTGCCTTAGGCATTATGCTACCAGAGCTCCTATAAGTAATGTAGAGATATTTTAAAGTATACTGGAGAATGTACTTAGATTATATGCAAATACTATGGCATTTTATGTAAAGGTCTTGAGTATTTTGGTGTCCACTGGTGTTCCTGGAACCAATCCCCCATGGAGACCAAGGGTTGACTGTGTATGTTTCTAAGTTGTGTTCAGGTTTTTCTTTCTGTCACATCCATCATCATTTTCACATTTGAACTCATTAAGATGTTCTTGACTACTTGTGTCCACATGGGCATATTAACTAATATTGTGGGAAGGTGCATAATCTTAACTCAAAGTGGTGTTAGCATATTAGAATATTCTGTCAAATATTAGAATATTCGGTCCTTTGAAAAATCATTGTATTCTCATTAGTGACTTTAACAAATTAAAGACTTTCCCAAGTAGCAGTATTGAAAACTGGATTAGCACTTTACATCTCACAATGAAGTGTCAAGTGTATCATCTCTTTAATCTACACAAGTCATCAGATAAGTTAGCATCTTGTTTAGTAAATGAGGAAACTGAGTGCAGAGAACTTCATTGACTTGCTAAATTCCACAACTCTAGTGAGTGACCAGCCACTCCTGGAAGGAAGGTTGGG